>NC_088230.1:37990431-38198116 GCF_036934945.1 Oncorhynchus masou masou
TTGTCCTCAGTGTAGAGCCCTCTGGTACACATACCTTGTCCTCAGTGTAGAGCCCTCTGGTACACATACCTTGTCCTCAGTGTAGAGCCCTCTGGTACACATACCTTGTCCTCAGTATAGAGCCCTCTGGTACACATACCTTGTCCTCAGTATAGAGCCCTCTGGTACACATACCTTGTCCTCAGTGTAGAGCCCTCTGGTACACATACCTTGTCCTCAGTATAGAGCCCTCTGGTACACATACCTTGTCCTCAGTATAGAGCCCTCTGGTACACATACCTTGTCCTCAGTGTAGAGCCCTCTGGTACACATACCTTGTCCTCAGTATAGAGCCCTCTGGTACACATACCTTGTCCTCAGTGTAGAGCCCTCTGGTACACATACCTTGTCCTCAGTGTAGAGCCCTCTGGTACACATACCTTGTCCTCAGTGTAGAGCCCTCTGGTACACATACCTTGTCCTCAGTGTAGAGCCCTCTGGTACACATACCTTGTCCTCAGTATAGAGCCCTCTGGTACACATACCTTGTCCTCAGTATAGAGCCCTCTGGTACACATACCTTGTCCTCAGTGTAGAGCCCTCTGGTACACATACCTTGTCCTCAGTATAGAGCCCTCTGGTACACATACCTTGTCCTCAGTGTAGAGCCCTCTGGTACACATACCTTGTCCTCAGTGTAGAGCCCTCTGGTACACATACCTTGTCCTCAGTATAGAGCCCTCTGGTACACATACCTTGTCCTCAGTATAAAGCCCTCTGGTACACATACCTTGTCCTCAGTGTAGAGGCCTCTGGTACACATACCTTGTCCTCAGTGTAGAGCCCTCTGGTACACATACCTTGTCCTCAGTATAGAGCCCTCTGGTACACATACCTTGTCCTCAGTGTAGAGCCCTTTGGTACACATACCTTGTCCTCAGTGTAGAGCCCTCTGGTACACATACCTTGTCCTCAGTGTAGAGCCCTCTGGTACACATACCTTGTCCTCAGTGTAGAGCCCTCTGGTACACATACCTTGTCCTCAGTGTAGAGCCCTCTGGTACACATACCTTGTCCTCAGTGTAGAGCCCTCTGGAACACATACCTTGTTGTCCTCAGTTTAGAGCCCTCTGGTACACATACCTTGTCCTCAGTGTAGAGCCCTCTGGTACACATACCTTGTCCTCAGTGTAGAGCCCTCCGGTACACATACCTTGTCCTCAGTGTAGAGCCCTCTGGTACACATACCTTGTCCTCAGTGTAGAGGCCTCTGGTACACATACCTTGTCCTCAGTGTATCCGGTACACATAACTTGTCCTCAGTGTAGAGGCCTCTGGTACACATACCTTGTCCTCAGTGTAGAGGCCTCTGGTACACATACCTTGTCCTCAGTGTATCCGGTACACATACCTTGTCCTCAGTGTAGAGCCCTCTGGTACACATACCTTGTCCTCAGTATAGAGCCCTCTGGTACACATACCTTGTCCTCAGTGTAGAGCCCTCTGGTACACATACCTTGTCCTCAGTATAGAGCCCTCTGGTACACATACCTTGTCCTCAGTATAGAGCCCTCTGGTACACATACCTTGTCCTCAGTGTAGAGCCCTCTGGTACACATACCTTGTCCTCAGTATAGAGCCCTCTGGTACACATACCTTGTCCTCAGTGTAGAGCCCTCTGGTACACATACCTTGTCCTCAGTGTAGAGCCCTCTGGTACACATACCTTGTCCTCAGTATAGAGCCCTCTGGTACACATACCTTGTCCTCAGTATAGAGCCCTCTGGTACACATACCTTGTCCTCAGTGTAGAGCCCTCTGGTACACATACCTTGTCCTCAGTGTAGAGCCCTCTGGTACACATACCTTGTCCTCAGTATAGAGCCCTCTGGTACACATACCTTGTCCTCAGTGTAGAGCCCTCTGGTACACATACCTTGTCCTCAGTGTAGAGCCCTCCGGTACACATACCTTGTCCTCAGTGTAGAGCCCTCTGGTACACATACCTTGTCCTCAGTGTAGAGCCCTCTGGTACACATACCTTGTCCTCAGTGTAGAGCCCTCTGGTACACATACCTTGTCCTCAGTGTAGAGCCCTCTGGTACACATACCTTGTCCTCAGTATAGAGCCCTCTGGTACACATACCTTGTCCTCAGTGTAGAGGCCTCTGGGATCTTTATTGAAGATGTAAAGGAGGAGAAACATACCTTGTCCTCAGTGTAGAAACCATCAATTCAAATGAACGGTACACATACCTTGTCCTAACAGTGACATTAGAGACATATTTTTACATACATACCTTGTCCTCAGTGTAAGAGGCCAGTTCTAAGAACAAACTTATTTACAATGACGGCCTAGGAACAGTGGGTTACCTTGTCCTCAGTGTACCTGCCTGTTGTCTCAAATTCCAGCGCACTATCACTTTTATACAACGGGGTACTAATTCACTTCCACAAGATATAGTCCTGACACAAATACCCGCTGGTCGTTTCAGTCTTTGTGTTCTGTATCTATGGGATGCGACCCAAACCTTGTATCTATGGGATGCGACCCAAACCCGCTGGTCCTCAGTGTAGAGGCCTCTGGGGACCCAAACACATACCTTTGTGTTTGTCCTCAGTGTAGAGGCCTCTGTATCTATATGCGACCCAAACATACCTTGTCCTCAGTGTATATCCGGTACCCAAACATACCTTGTCCTCAGTGATGCGACCCAAAGAGTTCAGTCTTCTGGTACACACAAACCTTGTCCTTCAGTGTAGAGGCCTCTGGATACACATACCTTGTCCTCAGTGTGTTCTGCCCTCTGGGATGCGACACATACCTTGTCCTCAGTGTAGAGGCCTCTGGGATCTTTATTGAAGATGTAAAGGAGGAGAAAAATGGCTGCGGTGACTGAGTCCTACAAGGCTTTAGAGAAACCATCAATTCAAATGAACTGTAGATGATACATGTGGTCTGCATAACATTATGTGACATTATGTGACATATTTTTACATATATTTTTTTTTACTTGACCTTAATTTAACTACGCAAGTCAGTTATTAAGAACAAATTCTTATTTACAATGACGGCCTAGGAACAGTGGGTTAACTTTGTGTTCTGATCAGGGGAGAACGAGTCGTTCAGTCTTTGTGTTCAGATCGTTCAGTCTTTGTGTTCTGTATCTATGGGATGCGACCCAGTCGTTCCTTGTCACCTTACCTTAAATTGAGGAGATCTTTACATTTTTCAGCTAAAGTGCCTGCACCTGCTGTTCTGTATCTATGGGATGCGTTGTCTCAAATTCATTTCTGTTGTTGGGAGGCCCAAACCCGGGTCGTTCAAGTCTTTGTGTTCCATCTATGGGATCCTCCAAACCCGCTGGTCGTTCAGTCTTTTATTCTTTTATGGGACAACAGGTTACCAACACTTTCAAATAATGATTGACACATTTGAATTAAAAACGTTATTTTGATTCATTTATTCATACTAATTCATCCTTCCACAATATATAGTCCTGTCGTTCAATCTGTGTTCTGTATCTATGATCCAGTCGTTCAGTCCCAAACCCGCTGGTCGTTCAGTCTTTTTGTTCTGTATCTATGGGATGCGATCCAGTCATTCAGTCTTTGTGTTCTGTATCTATGGGATGCGATCCAGTCGTTCAGTCTTTGTGTTCTGTATCTATGGCGACCCAGTCGTTCAGTCTTTGTGTTCTGTATCTATGGGGGATGTTCGATCCAGTCGATCCAGTCGTTCAGTCTTTGTGTTCTGTATCTATGTTCAGGATGTTCTGATCCAGTCGTTCAGTCTTTGTGTTCTGTATCTATGGGATGCGATCCAGTCGTTCAGTCTTTTTGTTCTGTATCTATGGGATGCGATCCAGTCGTTCAGTCTTTTTGTTCTGTATCTATGGGATGCGATCCAGTCGTTCAGTCTTTTTGTTCTGTATCTATGGGATGCGATCCAGTCGTTCAGTCTTTGTGTTCTGTATCTATGGGATGCGATCCAGTCGTTCAGTCTTTGTGTTCTGTATCTATGGGATGCGACCCAGTCGTTCAGTCTTTGTGTTCTGTATCTATGGGATGCGACCCAGTCGTTCAGTCTTTGTGTTCTGTATCTATGGGATGCGATCCAGTCGTTCAGTCTTTGTGTTCTGTATCTATGGGATGCAACCCAGTCGTTCAGTCTTTTTGTTCTGTATCTATGGGATGCGACCCAGTCGTTCAGTCTTTTTGTTCTGTATCTATGGGATGCGATCCAGTCGTTCAGTCTTTGTGTTCTGTATCTATGGGATGCGATCCAGTCGTTCAGTCTTTGTGTTCTGTATCTATGGGATGCAACCCAGTCGTTCAGTCTTTTTGTTCTGTATCTATGGGATCCAGTCGTTCAGTCTTTGTGTTCTGTATCCCAGTCGTTCAGTCTTTTTTTTGTATCTATGGGATATCTCAGTCTTTGTGTTCTGTATCTATGGGATGCGATCCAGTCGTTCAGTCTTTGTGTTCTGTATCTATGGGATGCGATCCAGTCGTTCAGTCTTTGTGTTCTGTATCTATGGGATGCGATCCAGTCGTTCAGTCTTTTTGTTCTGTATCTATGGGATGCGATCCAGTCGTTCAGTCTTGTTGTTCTGTATCTATGGGATGCGATCCAGTCGTTCAGTCTTTGTGTTCTGTATCTATGGGATGCGATCCAGTCATTCAGTCTTTGTGTTCTGTATCTATGGGATGCGACCCAGTCGGTCAGTCTTTTTGTTCTGTATCTATGGGATGCGATCCAGTCGTTCAGTCTTTGTGTTCTGTATCTATGGGATGCGATCCAGTCGTTCAGTCTTTTTTGTTCTGTATCTGGGATGATCCAGGATGTTCTGTATCTATGGATGCGCCCAGTCCAGTCGTTCAGTCTTTGTGTTCTGTATCTATGGGATGCGATCCAGTCGTTCAGTCTTTGTGTTCTGTATCTATGGGATGCGATCCAGTCGTTCAGTCTTTTGTTCTGTATCTATGGGATGCGATCCAGTCGTTCAGTCTTTTTGTTCTGTATCTATGGGATGCGACCCAGTCGTTCAGTCTTTGTGTTCTGTATCTATGGGATGTGACCCAGTTCGTGGGATCAGTCGTTCAGTTTTGTTCTGTATCTATGGGATGCGATCCAGTCGTTCAGTCTTTGTGTTCTGTATCTATGGGATGCGATCCAGTCGTTCAGTCTTTGTGTTCTGTATCTATGGGATGCGATCCAGTCGTTCAGTCTTTGTGTTCTGTATCTATGGGATGCGATCCAGTCGTTCAGTCTTTGTGTTCTGTATCTATGGGACGATCCAGTCGTTCAGTCTTTTGTTCTGTATCAGTCGTTCAGTCTTTTTGTTCTGTATCTATGGGATGCGATCCAGTCGTTCAGTCTTGTGTTCTGTATCTATGGGATGCGATTTGTCTTTGTGTTCTGATGGGATGCGATCCAGTCGTTCAGTCTTTGTGTTCTGTATCTATGGGATGCGATCCAGTCGTTCAGTCTTTGTGTTCTGTATCTATGGGATGCGACCCAGTCGTTCAGTCTTTGTGTTCTGTATCTATGGGATGCGATCCAGTCGTTCAGTCTTTTTGTTCTGTATCTATGGGATGCGATCCAGTCGTTCAGTCTTTTTGTTCTGTATCTGGCTGGCAACGTTCTTGTCCCTTGCTTACTAGCTAGCCAACTACGAATAATTTACAGTCATGTCAAAAAGTGCAGCCAGAATAACAGCAAAGTAGCCTGCCTGCCTAATCCCGAAATGTTCATTACTATGGGACACCTGGAGATCGAATTTGAATATTGAAACAATGTTGCAAATGTCAGAGAGGCAGACTGCAAGGTTTATACAAATTTCTGCTGTTGAAAACTAAATGTTAGTCTAAAAGAAATGTGAGATAATGTCTAGATGCTTTTTATAGTGGAGATCAAGGTTATAACTTCCCTGCCTGGGTTGATGAGACAGTGGATTGCACAGTCAGATGGAACAGAGTAAGTAGGCATTTTAACTTCATAGATTTAGCCGGTGGTAATTTGTGTAATAGAAAGGGCTAGAATGCGGGTTTAACCAATCAGCATTCAGGATTAGACCCACCCCTTGTGTAAAAATGAAATAACTGAAACCAGACCGTTAGGGTAGGAACTTCAGAATACAAATAATGATTTACTCGTGAAAATAATACATATTTTTTTAATCAATATGATGACATCCTCGAACAAGGGAATAATCGTGACAACTCCATCCAAGGGATGCATCCCAGCCCTTCCCTTCGCCTCGGGCCTCAGAACAGCCCTTCCCTTCGCCTCGGGCCTCAGAACAGCCCTTCCCTTCGCCTCGGGCCTCAGAACAGCCCTTCCCTTCGCCTCGGGCCTCAGAACAGCCCTTCCCTTCGCCTCGGGCCTCAGAACAGCCCTTCCCTTCGCCTCGGGCATCAGAACAGCCCTTCCCTTCGCCTCGGGCCTCAGAACAGCCCTTCCCTTCGCCTCGGGCTTCACAACAGCCCTTGTCGGGAGTTGTCAACCTATAATTCCTGGGTTCTCAGGTATTATTGCTTAAATATACCATTGACATATCTTTTTGTTGACTATTTTAATGGAATACATTACATTTGTATGTATAGGCTATTGTTTAGGTCGTGAATAATGATATTTGAACCAAAATAGACCATGATAGGCATTTGAAAAGCCTACAGCTATGTCAAATGCTCTTTCCATAAATTGTTCTAGTCATGAACATTATAAATTAATGTAATCAAGGACAGACTTTTTAATGAGGGCTTTTTAATGATGGCTAAACAACAAGATTACGTTAAGTATTTATTATCGTTAATCTCTTGCCAATATTCTCACCGTCAAGGCAAAAGCAGAAATGCACACAGCACAAAGCGTGCCGGGTTCGGCTAGATGGGATACTGCTTTAGTCAACACTTTCTTTTGGCAGCCGGTTAGGATAATTAACATAGCAAATTAGGAGAATTAGGTTAGGTTTGGGGTTAGCTAAAACGCAAAAACAAATCAACTTTCGACGTTAATTTGACAAAAAAAACTGTATCCCCCATCTACGCAATGCAAGTGTGCCAGTTGCAGTATTTTGTACGTCACGACGTGTTTGCACTGGACGCGATTGCGTTGCACTTCCATGTCCATATTTGGAGAGTTCAGATGTTTTGTTTCCATGGAGACGCGATTGAGAGCTGTTGGGTTTCGAGCTGGAAGATTTTCCCGGGAAAAAAAGGCAATGCAGAGGCAGAGCGAGTGGAACCCGAGAGAACCGTTGTTGTCGAGAAACAAACAGTCCTTCGCTCCAGGAATTCCATCGTAATAGTGTGCTCTTTCAAATGAATATTATATTGCCAGTTGTCATGCTGTGCACGTTTATTATCGGCTTATCATCTTGTCTATGCAAACAGCCCGCTGCTCGCTCCTACCCATGCCTATTCTAGTCTTGATGCTAGAATATAATAGCCTATTCAGTTCTAAAATTGTCTCAGAATTGCCACTTGGCTTGCCATGTAGCCTACAGACAGCATAAGAAAGATAACAGGACTTTTTTTTTCATAAATAAAAGGAATGCATATTTCTGCCTAATATATTGTATTCATGTGTACATAGAGCAATATGGTATTTGTGCCAGAAGACTGTCATGCTGTGCACGAAGTCTTGCTAACCTGAGAAATGATTCAATTGAGTGACAATACTTCCGTCTTTAGTCATGTTGCTGAAGCCCATTCCAGTGGCAAACATCTCCCTGTCATGATTGGAGATGTATTTCCTCTGCTAAAAATGATGTGTATGAGGTAGGCTATATGCCATTCAATTGTGTGTGTGTGTAAGTGAAGGATACTTGTGTGACCGTGGGCATTTTCTCATTCAGTTAGCCTCATATGTGAGCAGTAGAGGGAGCTGTAAAAGAGGAGATTCTCTCTTGACACTCACCTTCTGTGCATGTTCTTAGGCCTATCTAATCAGGAGGCCTTACGTAAACCTGAACCAAAATGAAAACCGAACCGCCAAATTACACTGACTGTACGAAACATTAAGAACACCTGCTCTTTCCATAACTGACCAGGAGAATCCAGGTGAAAGCTATGATCCCTTGTTGATGTCACGTGTTAAATCCACTTCATTCAGTGTAGATGACACGGTTAAATAAGGCTTTTTAAGCCTTGACACAATACAGCCCCATAGTGGAGGTGTCATAATACCTATAAAACCTAGTGGTCAAACAAGGAAATGGTTCCAATCGTTTTTTTTCCACAATTCATTTTTCCCACAGGGGGATTTTTTTTATAGAAACTCTTAAAATAAGGACTGTGTTTCCTGTAGACAAACATATTGATAAAAGTCACCTTGTCCTAGAGGGATTTACACAGTTATCAATATGTCATGCCAGGGTGAGCCTACACAAAACACAGCCCTTATTTTAAGTGTAGTTGTTCCTAGATGTTTCCACTTCACAATAACAGTACTTACAGTTGACCAGGGCAGAAATTTAACAAACTGACTTTTTGGAAAGTTGGAAGTCACTGAGGTCTTCAGTGAAGTCATTCTACTGCCAATGTTTGTCTATGGAGATTGCATAGCTGTGTGCTCGATTTTATACACCCGTCAGCAGAGGGTGTGGCTGAAATAGCCAAATCCACTCATTTGAAGGGGTGTCCACATGCTTTATATTTATATAGTGTACCTCTTAAATGTAACTAACTGTAATTGAAAATGTTATCTATGTAATCTCCAAAAAGTAATAATGCTGCAAACTTCAACAAATGTTAACAATTTCACCTTTCAGGCAAAAAAAAAAAAAAATGTTATAAATTGCTGAGGTGTAGTCACTTACTGTACACAGCACAAATATGATGAAACATGATAGGATGCTATATTATCCTTCCATACAATACAGTATTCTATATTATCCTTCCATACAATACAGTATTCTATATTATCCTTCCATACAATACAGTATTCTATATTATCCTTCCATACAATACAGTATTCTATATTATCCTTCCATACGATGCAGTATTCTATATTATCCTTCCATACGATGCAGTATTCTATATTATCCTTCCATACGATGCAGTATTCTATATTATCCTTCCATACAATACAGTATTCTGTATTATCCTTCCATACGATGCAGTATTCTGTATTATCCTTCCATACAATACAGTATTCTGTATTATCCTTCCATACAATACAGTATTCTATATTATCCTTCCATACAATACAGTATTCTATATTATCCTTCCATACAATACAGTATTCTGTATTATCCTTCCATACAATACAGTATTCTATATTATCCTTCCATACAATACAGTATTCTGTATTATCCTTCCATACAATACAGTATTCTATATTATCCTTCCATACAATACAGTATTCTATATTATCCTTCCATACAATACAGTATTCTGTATTATCCTTCCATACAATACAGTATTCTATATTATCCTTCCGTATGATACAGTATTCTGTATTATCCTTCCATACAATACAACATCTCGTATTATCCTTCCATACAATACAGTATTGTATATTATGTTTCCTTCCATACAATACAGGATTCTGTATAGTGATGTATCTCTTTTGTTTCAATATGTTCTCTCATACAATAACCTGATGGGTATTTTTTGCATGGTGTCTTTTATGTTAAAAGGAGTCCACAAAACAAAACGTAGGCCTACATTTGTATACATTGATACCTATGCTTCATAAAGCATCTTTGAAACAGTTTTCTATGTACTACAAATATATCAAAGACATTTCACGGGCTATTTCCAGGTGGAAATGTTACATAATGTGTGTTACATAATGCACCTGGAATTCCATACAGGTCTCACAGTAGTTTCAGACTCGTCTTACATACAGTCCTATCTTACTGGAATAGTGTGTTCTTTTTTCCTAAGGGTACGATCTGCCCCTCCTATCCCTCATGATCAGTCTCCTATCCCCTCTCTGTGATATTCATAAGGATGTGCTATATTTACAGGGATAACTTTGGAAGGCATCGTCACCTGACGCCGGTGACGCCACAGATCTGAGAACATGGAGGGGGGGGGGGGCAACCTTGTGTTGTTGGTGGAATTAGTGTGTATATGGAATCAGATGATCGTAAGCACAGAGCAATAGGCAGAGCAATAGACTAGAATATCTTTGTTGTCGTAATGTCACGCCCTGGCCATAGAGAGGCTTTTATTCTCTATTTTGGTTAGGCCAGGGTGTGACTGGGGTGGGCATTCTAGTTTCTTTATTTCTATGTTTTCTATTTCTTTGTGTTTGGCACGGGTGTGGTTCTCAATCAGAGGCAGCTGTCTATCGTTGTCTCTGATTGAGAATCATACTTAGGTATCCTTTTCACCCCACGTGGGCAGTTGTTTTCTGTATAGTTTTAGTTACCTTACAGAACTGGTGGTTTCTTGCTTTGTTATTTTTTGTTCTGGTGTTCAGATTTTTTAATAAATATCATGAACACGTACCATGCTGCGCTTTGGTCCACTCTTTCTTCAGACGAGCGTTACACGTAACCCCATCTGTTTCTCCCAGTACCGCAGCCATGGTAACGATCTAACCTGTTGAATAGATTCTGATCAGGGACGTTACGCACTTAACATGTTTGAGGGGGGGACGGGTGGCCAAATTCAGATATTTTTTTTCAATTTATTCTGATCACATCTATATTTCTATCCGTTTAATGTGCGAAATTAAAGGAGAACGTGCCCTTGAATCCTTGATAGGTTTTCAACTTCTTATATACTTTTGGACGACTGTTATCCAAATACTTAGTGTCTCAGTTCCTTAATATTATATTATATTTAAAACATTTGTCACCGTGTAACTTCTAAAAATGGTCAGATATGGAACTGCTGTTAATAGTGCCAGCCAGAGACTGAAATAACTGTGAAGACAGACAGATGTGTTGACGTGATTGACAAGACTGTCTGGGATTCTTTTCAAGGGAGAAAAGGGAAGGAAGGATTATTGTGGAAGAGATGATGTCCATCTGTCTGATGATGTCTGATGTCTGATGATATCGATAGACAGACGAGTGAGTCAGAGAAGAGAAGTGTCTGGACTGGAGTTTTGTGTTATAGGACATTCCCCTCGGGATTATTTACAGATACATATAGTCGACCATATTGAATCTTTTCCGTGGCTGTTTGCATTAATGCAGCTTGCAGGAGTACCATATCCTATGCTGACTCATTTTTTTATTTGAGTCTGCTTGGCAGGGGTCACATGCCTTGGACATGAACTTGGAACTATTACATGTTTTAGTAAATACTGTATAATAAAGACTAGTAATAAAGAATATTTTATAAATGTAAATTAAAAGCCAGTTCATTAATAAGGGTACATTTCCTGAAGTAAACTGCCATTTCACTTTCAATTTCTTATATTGATGTTACACTCCCACCCACACAGAATACACTGTTCCCTATATAGGGCACTAAATGTTTAAAAAAGCAGATAAATCAACACCTCGCAGCACAACGCCTCTCCCCTATTTGACCTAGATAGTTTGTGTGTATGTATTGATAAACCCCAGGAAGAAAATCTGCTGTTATACTTAATGAGGATTCTAATAAACCCCAGGAAGAGAATCTGCTGTTATAGTTAATGAGGATTCTAATAAACCCCAGGAAGAGAATCTGCTGTTATATAGATTTAATGAGAGAATTCTAATAAACCCCAGGAAGAGAATCTGCTGTTATACTTAATGAGGATTCTAATAAACCCCAGGAAGAGAATCTGCTGTTATACTTAATGAGGATTCTAATAAACCCCAGGAAGAGAATCTGCTGTTATAGTTAATGAGGATTCTAATAAACCCCAGGAAGAGAATCTGCTGTTATAGTTAATGAGGATTCTAATAAACCCCAGGAAGAGAATCTGCTGTTATACTTAATGAGGATTCTAATAAACCCCAGGAAGAGAATCTGCTGTTATACTTAATGAGGATTCTAATAAACCCCAGGAAGAGACTGTCTAGGTCCAATAGGGGAGAGGCGTTGTGCTGTGAGGTGTTGATTTATCTGTTTTTTTTAAACCAGGTTTGCTGTTTATTTGAACAATATGAGATGGAAGGAAGTTCCATGCAATAAGGGCTCTATATAATACTGTACGATTCCTTGAATTTGTTCTGGATTTGGGGACTGTGAAAAGACCCCTGGTGGCATGTCTGGTGGGGTAAGTGTGTGTGTTCACAAAGACACTCTTCCATATATAATGGGACCCTAATCACTATATAATTCACAACTGTTGACAAGAGCGTTATATAGGGAATAGGGTGCCATTATGTGAAAATGGTTCCAGTAATGTTTCTGGTTTTACAAGAGATGAGAGAATCTCTCGACACGTGTTCATATTACTTTGATTTGCCATTATGTAGAATTTTGGGGGAATAGGGTGCCATTATGTAGAGAATATGGTGCCATTATGTAGGGAATAGGGTGCCATTATGTAGAGAATAGGGTGCCATTATGTAGAGAAAAGGGTGCCATTATGTAGAGAATAGGGTGCCATTATGTAGAGAATAGGGTGCCATTATATAGGGAATAGGGTGCCATTATATAGGGAATAGGTGCCATTATATAGGGAATAGGGTGCCATTATATAGAGAATAGGGTGCCATTATATATAGGGTGCCATTATGTCTGTCTGGAATAGGGTGCCATTATAAAGGGAATAGAGTGCCATTATATAGGGAATAGGGTGCCATGATAAAGGGAATAGAGTGCCATTATAAAGGGAATAGAGTGCCATTATATAGGGAATAGGGTGCCATTATAAAGGGAATAGAGTGCCATTATAAAGGGAATAGAGTGCCATTATATAGGGAATAGGGTGCCATTATAAAGGGAACAGAGTGCCATTATGTAGGGAATAGAGTGCCATTATGGATGCAGCCAGAGGGTTGACGCTCTGTCTGTCTGTCTGTCATTATATAGGAAATGTCTGTCATTATAAGGGAATAGGGTGCCATTATAAAGGGAATGTCTGTAGAGAATAGGGTGCCATTATGTAGAGAATAGGGTGCCATTATGTAGAGAATAGGGTGCCATTATATAGGGAATAGGGTGCCATTATGTAGAGAATAGGGTGCCATTATGTAGAGAATAGGGTGCCATTATGTAGGGAATAGGGTGCCATTATGTAGAGAATAGGGTGCCATTATGTAGAGAATAGGGTGCCATTATGTAGAGAATAGGGTGCCATTATATAGGGAATAGGGTGCCATTATGGAATAGGGTGCCATTAGAATAGGGTGCCATTATGTAGAGAAATGCCATTATGCAGGGAATAGGGTGCCGGCAGGGTAGCCATTATGTAGGGAATAGTGCCATTAGTAGCAACATTAGTAATAAAGGGAAAGGGTGCCATTATATAGGGAATTCAAATCCATTATGTGAATAGCTGACAAGGAATACAATAAAGGGAATGTGCCATTATGTAGAGAATAGGGTGCCATTATGGATGCAGCCAGAGGGTTGACGCTCTGTCTGTCTGTCTGTCTGTCTGTCTGAGAATAGGGTGCCATTATGTAGAGAATAGGGTGCCATTATGTAGGGAATAGGGTGCCATTATGTAGAGAATAGGGTGCCATTATTGAATAGCCATTAAGAATAGGGTGTTCTTAAGGGTGCCTAGGGAATAGGGTGCCATTATTAAATAAAGTACCATTAGGTAGGGAATAGGGTGTATGTAGAGAATAGGGTGCCATTATGTAGAGAATAGGGTGCCATTATATAGAGAATAGGGTGCCATTATGTAGGGAATAGGGTGCCATTATGTAGAGAATAGGGTGCCATTATGTAGAGAATAGGGTGCCATTATGTAGGGAATAGGGTGCCATTATATAGAGAATAGGGTGCCATTATGTAGAGAATAGGGTGCCATTATATAGGGAATAGGGTGCCATTATGTAGGGAATAGGGTGCCATTATGTAGGGAATAGGGTGCCATTATATAGGGAATAGGGTGCCATTATGTAGAGAATAGGGTGCCATTATGTAGAGAATAGGGTGCCATTATATAGGGAATAGGGTGCCATTATGTAGAGAATAGGGTGCCATTATATAGAGAATAGGGTGCCATTATAAAGGGAATAGAGTGCCATTATGTAGGGAATATGGTGCCATTATGTAGAGAATAGGGTGCCATTATGTAGAGAATAGGGTGCCATTATATAGGGAATAGAGTGCCATTATGTAGGGAATAGGGTGCCATTATTATGTAGTAGGGAATAGGGTGCCATTATGTAGGGAATAGGGTGCCATTATGTAGGGAATAGGGTGCCATTATGTAGGGAATAGGGTGCCATTATGTAGGGAATAGGGTGCCATTATGTAGGGAATAGGGTGCCATTATGTAGGGAATAGGGTGCCATTATGCCATTATATAGGGAATATTTACATTTTAGGGTGCCATTTAGGGAATAGTGCCATTTAGGGAATAGGGTGCTCATTATGTAGGGAATAGGGTGACTTATAGGGAATAGGGTGCCAATAGGGAATAGGGTGCCATTATGTAGGGAATAGGGTGCCATTATGCCATTAGGGAATAGGGTGCCATTATGTAGGGAATAGGGTGCCATTATAGGGAATAGGTGAATAGGGTGCCATTATGTAGGGAATAGGGTGCCATTATGTAGGGAATAGGGTGCCATTATGTAGGGAATAGGGTGCCATTATGTAGCCATTATATAGGGAATAGGGTGCCATTATGTAGAGAATAGGGTGCCATTTAGGGAATAGGGTGTACATTATGTTAGGGTGCCATTATATAGGGAATACATTTATATAGGGAATAGGGTGCCATTATTAGGGAATAGGGTGCCATTATATAGGGAATAGGGTGCATTATCATTATGCCATTATGTAGGGAATAGGGTGCCATTACAGGGAATAGGGGGGAATGTAGGGAATAGGGTGCCATTATATAGGGAATAGGGTGCCATTATGTAGGGAATAGGGTGCCATTATGTAGGGAATAGGGTGCCATTATGTAGGGAATAGGGTGCCATTATGTAGGGAATAGGGTGCCATTATGTAGGGAATAGGGTGCCATTATATAGGGAATAGGGTGCCATTATGTAGAGAATAGGGTGCCATTATGTAGAGAATAGGGTGCCATTATGTAGGGCATAGGGTGCCATTATATAGGGAATAGTGTGCTATAGACTATAGCCTTTACTCTCTCTCTCAAAAAACCCACTCAGGACCCCATTGTGAAATGCCTCCAATCCACCTCGACTTGTCATCTGTGTTTGGAGAGAGACCGTGACGCATAGACCCGACCTTCCTCAGAACCCCCCCCCTTCTCAGGAACTGGACGGTGAAACCAAATTAGAATCGCTAAAAAGAAACAGAGGAGGGGATATTTGTGGTAACGTTGCGGTTCAGATAGAAGCACAGCTGCTTGTTCCTTCCAGGTGGACCACGGACGGTGGAGAGGGCATCATCATGATCTTGTAGGACTGGCTGTCTATCAATTCAAGTCCCCACCCGACTACTATATATTATCTAGAATGTCTAAATCAAGACCCAGGCAGATACAATTTTTGCAAGTTTTTAAGTCATGTCTTACATACAAGTACACTGTTCTGGATAGAGATTATAAGGGATAAATACTTCAGTAACTGATGCCGAAAAAACATGACGTATTTTATATTTGTAGTTCATCTGTTGATTACATTTACGTTGTATTTTGGAGACGCTTACAGTATCATAATTCATCTGAGAGAGCTGGCATACGTGGTTAGTTCGCTAACTGTCAGACCATGCTCATGTCTCAGTCACTGTACAGGTAGACAGAGAAAAGTGAAAAAGACTCTGACTATAGGGAGCTAACGCTGAGAGAAATGTTCAGAATTCCAGTACACCAAATAAGAGCAGCCTGCGCAACATACTGAACTGACTTTAAGATGAATGACGGAGCATCCGATTACAACTCTAAATATATTAAATCGCTCTCGCGCTCTCCTTCTCTCTAGCGCCACACACACACACACACACACACACACACACACACACACACACACACACACACACACACACACACACACACACACAATAACTTTATTTTGTTTGTGCTTGTCACATTTCTATTTATAAACAAATAAGACATGTATGTTTATAGCCACAACTTGGCTTGGATGCACTGGGTCTCTCCAGTTCCCAAAACAGGCATCTGAAAGTTTCCTCACACCAGAATGTTGTGTGTGTTTTGGTTGCTAGGGGTGGAGCGTTTTATTCAGGCCTGCCTGTATTTCTATCCATGCGTCTGGGACAAGCAAGTTCCGCATTCCCGAACCCTCCCAGTTACCGATCACTATTTAAACGGGCTGACGCAACGACTTTTAATATCAAAACCTATATCCGATTCACAAGTTACGGACACGTTATATCACCGCAGATTTTGGACCTAATACAGGTAAATTAACCTATTAACTTACCATTTCTGGTCTAAGTTACTAAACTTAGACGAACTCGATTAACTGTTTAGACATTATTTACACATGTTAAACTTTTTCTAATAGGTTTTAACTTATGTTTTTGTGTTTCATGATCGTTTTTATTTTTATTTTTTACAATTGTATTATTTTACAACAAGGTTATTTGACGAGTTTCGGCTTGCGATAGTGTAATGCACTAGACTACACGCATTATAAAATCACTTATATTGTAACTTTTTCTCATGGATTTTGCACAACAACTCTTTGTTGTTTTTATTGTTACAACTTCTTGATCAAACGGTACAAAGTAGCGAATGAATGTCGCTTGCAGCGTGCCTTGAACACTACTATAGAATAGATTGTTACGATGTAAGGAGGCGGTGAAAGTTAATATCAACCACAAGCAGTCCCCGCTGCGAGGTACCAACGTTATGTAACATTAAGTTTGCTATACACGAGACATTTGTGCTGCTATCAGCGGTTTTTAGAACAGAAAGCAGAATTGGGAAAAACATTATTTCGTATGAGGGGAGAACGTTTTGTTTTAGTTTTCTTGGCGATTTTATTTGTGTTGGAAAAAAAAGTATGTAAAATGTATAGTATTGTTTCACATTGCTTTTTAGGCCACAGTCGCAGACTAGCAGCCCATTCAAGTTCACACAGACAGGCTGACATTTCCGTTTATGCATTTAGAAGTTAAATGTAAACTCACTGCCATGCTCGTGGCTAATAGCTCGATTATATGTTTATGATTAAATTATTATCATCCAACAGCTCGATTATATGTTTATGATTCAATTATTATCATCCTCATCATCACTCTTCTTCCTCATCTCCATCATCTTTATAATTTAGAAAGTTAATAATATATATACAGTAACAGTCAAAAGTTCAGACACACCTACTCATTCAAGGGTTTTTTCTTAATTTCTTGACTATTTTCCACATTGTAGAATAATGGTGAAGACATCACAACTATGAAATAACACATATGGAACCAAAACAGTGTAAAACAAGTCAAAATATATTTTACATTTGAGATTCATCAAAGTAGCCACTCTTTGCCTTGATGACAGTTTTGCACAAACTAGGCATTCTCTCAACCAGGTAGTCACCTGGAACGCATTTCAATTAACAGTTGTGCCTTGTTAAAAGTTCATTTGTGGAATTGCTTTCCTTCTTAATGCGTTTAAGCCAATCAGTTGTTTTGTGACAAGTTAGGGGTGGTTTACAGAAGATATCCCTATTTGGTAAAAGACTAAGTCCATATTATGGCAAGAACAGCTGAAATGGGCAAAGAGAAACAACAGTCCATCATTACTTTAAGACATGAAGGTCAGTCAATCTAGAACATTTCAATAACTTTGAAAGTTTCTCCAAGTGCAGTCGCAAAAACCATCAAGCGCTATGAAACTGTCTCTCATGAGGACAGCCACAGGAAAGGAAGACCCAGAGTTACCTCTGCATCAGAGGATAACTTCATTAGAGTTACCAGCCTTAGCAATTATAGCCCAAATAAATGCTTCACAGAGTTCAAGTAGCAGACACATCTCAACATTAACTGTTCAGAAGAGACTGCGTGAATCAGGCCGTTATGATCGAATTGCTGCAAAGAAACCACTACTCAAGGACACTAATAAGATTAATATACTTGCTTGGACCAAGAAACATGAGCAATGGACATTAAACCGGTGGAAATCTGTCCTTTGGTCTGATTTGTCCAAATTTGAACCGCAGTGTCTTTGAGAGACGCAGAGTAGGTGAACGAATGATCTCTGCATGTGTGGTTCCCACTGGGAAGCTTGGAGGAGGAGGAGGTGTGATGGTGTGGGGGTGTATTGCTGGTGACACTGTCTGTGATTTATTTAGAATTCAAGGCACACTTAACCAGCATGGCTGCCACAGCATTCTGCAGCAATACGTTTGTGCTTAGTCCCGCTATCATTTGTTCTTCAACAGGACAATGATCCAAAACACACCTTCAGGCTGTGTAAGGGTTATTTGACCAAGGAGAGTGTTGCATCAGATGACCTGGCCTCCACAATCACCTGACCTCAACCCAATTGAGATGGTTTGGGATGAGTTGAACCGCAGAGTGAAGGAAAAGCAGCCAGCAAGTGCTCAGCATATGTGGGAACTCCTTCAAGACTGTTGGAAAAGTATTCCTCACGAAGCTGGTTGAGAGAATACCAAGAGTGTGCAAAGCTGTCATCAAGGCAAAGGGTGGCTACTTTGAAGAATCTAAAATATAATTTGATTTTTTTAACACTTTTTTTTGGTTACTACATGATTCCGTATGTGTTATTTCATAGTTTTGATGACTTCACTATTATTCTACAAAGTAGAAAATAGTTTTAAAAAATAAAGAAAAACCCTTGAATGAGGTAGGTGTGTCCAAACTTTTGACTGGCACTGTATGTCTGAAGCATGTTTCTTCTGTTTTGAAACAGGTTATATGAGTTAAAATAACTATTATTCATATCTTCTTAACAGTGTCTAAAACATACCACCACCACCACCACCAGAAGGGGATTGCAGTCCAACTTGTGAGTAAGTAGCCTATTCCATGATCATCATCTTTAAGGAAATGATCAGACTGCTCCTTGTGAGATAACCTGTGTGTAATTACAGTGTGTTATAAGAGTCTGTTATTAGAGTTTACATTGCCTGGTTTCACAATGTTTTACGTGGTTGTTGGTGTTCCATCAGTGAAAGAAACAGTGTCACGAAGTTAACGTTGTCCTGGAAACAGCCTCAGTCACTGAATGCGTCTGAAAGGGGCGGCAGGGTAGCCTAGTGGTTAGAGTGTAGAGGCGGCAGGGTAGCCTAGTGGTTAGAGTGTAGAGGCGGCAGGGTAGCCTAGTGGTTAGAGTGTAGGGGCGGCAGGGTAGCCTAGTGGTTAGAGTGTAGAGGAGGCAGGGTAGCCTAGTGGTTAGAGTGTAGAGGCGGCAGTGTAGCCTAGTGGTTAGAGTGTAGAGATGGCAGGGTAGCCTAGTGGTTAGAGTGTAGAGATGGCAGGGTAGCCTAGTGGTTAGAGTGTAGAGGGTAGCCTAGTGGTTAGAGTGTAGAGGAGGCAGGGTAGCCTAGTGGTTAGAGTGTAGAGGCGGCAGGGTAGCCTAGTGGTTGAGTGTTAGAGTGGTTAGAGTGAGGCGGCAGGGTAGCCTAGTGGTTAGAGTGGTTAGAGGCGGCAGGGTAGCCTAGTGGTTAGAGTGTAGAGGAGGCAGGGTAGCCTAGTGGTTAGAGTGTAGAGGCAGGGTAGCCTAGTGGTTAGAGTGTAGAGGCGGCAGGGTTAGCCTAGTGGTTAGAGTGTAGAGGCGGCAGGGTAGCCTAGTGGTTAGAGTGTAGAGGCGGCAGGTAGCCTAGTGGTTAGGCGGCAGGGTAGCCTAGTGGTTAGAGTGTAGAGGCGGCAGGGTAGCCTAGTGGTTAGAGCGTTGGACTAGTAACCGAAAGGTTGCAAGTTTGAATCCTCGAGCTGACAAGGTACAAATCTGTCGTTCTGCCCCTGAACAGGCAGTTAACCCACTGTTCCTAGGCCGTCATTGAAAATAAGAATTTGTTCTTAACTGACTTGCGTAGTAAAATGAAGGTAAAATTATTATTTTTTTAAATGGCACCCTACTCCCTATCTCTCTCACCCTATTCCCTATATGGCACCCTATTCCCTATATAGCACCCTATACCTTAATATAACACCCTATACCTTTAATATAGCACCCTATACCCTTAGTATGGGTAGGTTTACATTAATACCCCAGCCTATCAGCCCGCAGACTCTACCACCATCAATACCCCAGCCTAACTGCCCCCAGACTCTACCACCATCAATACCCCGGCCTAACAGCCCCCAGACTCTTCCATCAGTAATACCCCGACCTAACTGCCCCCAGACTCTTCCACCATCAATACCCCGACCTAACTGCCCCCAGACTCTACCACCATCAATACCCCGGCCTAACTGCCCCCAGACTCTACCACCATTAATACCCCGACCTAACTGCCCCAGACTCTACCACCATCAATACCCCGACCTAACAGCCCCCAGACTCTACCATCATCAATACCCCGACCTAACTGCCCCCAGACTCTTCCACCATTAATACCCCAGCCTATCAGCCCCAGACTCTACCATCATCAATACCCCGACCTAACTGCCCCCAGACTCTTCCACCATCAATACCCCAGCCTAACTGCCCCCAGACTCTTCCATCATCAATACCCCGACCTAACAGCCCCCAGACTCTACCATCATCAATACCCCGACCTAACTGCCCCCAGACTCTTCCACCATCAATACCCCGACCTAACTGCCCCCAGACTCTTCCACCATTAATACCCCGACCTAACTGCCCCCAGACTCTTCCATCATTAATACCCCGACCTAACTGCCCCCAGACTCTTCCACCATTAATACCCCGACCTAACAGCCCCCAGACTCTTCCATCATCAATACCCCGGCCTAACTGCCCCCAGACTCTACCACCATTAATACCCCGACCTAACAGCCCCCAGACTCTTCCATCATCAATACCCCAGCCTATCAGCCCGCAGACTCTACCACCATTAATACCCCGACCTAACAGCCCCCAGACTCTACCACCATTAATACCCCAGCCTATCAGCCCCAGACTCTTCCACCATCAATACCCCGACCTAACTGCCCCCAGACTCTTCCACCATCAATACCCCGGCCTAACTGCCCCCAGACTCTACCACCATCAATACCCCAGCCTATCAGCCCCAGACTCTTCCATCATTAATACCCCGACCTAACTGCCCCCAGACTCTACCATCATCAATACCCCAGCCTATCAGCCCCAGACTCTACCACAATCAATACCCCGACCTAACTGCCCCCAGACTCTTCCATCATTAATACCCCGACCTAACTGCCCCCAGACTCTTCCATCATCAATACCCCAGCCTATCAGCCCCAGACTCTACCACCATCAATACCCCAGCCTATCAGCCCCAGACTCTACCACCATCAATACCCCAGCCTAACTGCCCCCAGACTCTACCACCATCAATACCCCAGCCTATCAGCCCCAGACTCTACCACCATCAATACCCCAGCCTAACTGCCCCAGACTCTTCCATCAGTAATACCCCAGCCTATCAGCCCCAGACTCTTCCATCAGTAATACCAACTTATCCCCTGCTCCATTTTAACAACTCAATTGAAAGTGTGTATGCCTTGCCTTAGTATGTGTACAGTATATATGAATTAGAGTGTTTCTATGAGTGTTTGTCTATGTGCATGTCTATGAGTGTGTGTTGAGGGGTTTAAATGCCCCACTGGCTGCCTGCCTGCCTGCCTGCCCGGGCCCATCCGTGGGATGGTTTCTGCGTATATTGAACACTGCTGTGGATTAATGGGGAGGGTTGGCAAGCCGACAGGCTACTAGGGCCGACGGGACCCGGACTGAACATCTCTCTCTCTCTCTCTCTCTCTCTCTCTCTCTCTCTCTCTCTCTCTCTCGCTCTGTCTCTCTCTCTTTCTTTCTCTGTCTCTCTTCATCTCGGTCTCATACTCTCACTGTCTCTCTCTCTCTCTCTCTCGCTGTCTCTCTCTGTCTCTCTCTCTCTGGGTTTATTTGAAGTAGAAATGCCTTCCAGTGCCTTTCTCTTGGGAGAGATGGTTGCCAGGCTGCCTGCCTGCGTCCTCCCTGCTCCATCCCCTACATTAATGCATTGCAGCTATCCACACAACCACTAGACCTAGCTAACAGCTAGCCACACAACAACTAGACCTAGCTAACAGCTACCCACACAACAACTAGACCTAGCTAACAGCTACCCACACAACAACTAGACCTAGTTAACAGCTAGCCACACATCTACTAGACCTAGCTAACAGCTACCCACACAACAACTAGACCTAGCTAACAGCTACCCACACAACAACTAGACCTAGCTAACAGCTACCCACACAACAACTAGACCTAGCTAACAGCTAGCCACACAACAACTAGACCTAGTTAACAGCTACCCACACAACCACTAGACCTAGCTAACAGCTAGCCACACAACAACTAGACCTAGCTAACATCTAACCACACAACAACTAGACCTAGTTAACAGCTACCCACACAACCACTAGACCTAGCTAACAGCTACCCACACAACAACTAGACCTAGCTAACAGCTATCCACACAACAACTAGACCTAGCTAACAGCTACCCACACAACAACTAGACCTAGTTAACAGCTACCCACACAACAACTAGACCTAGCTAACAGCTACCCACACATCTACTAGACCAAGCTAACAGCTACCCACACAACAACTAGACCTAGCTAACAGCTAGCCACACAACAACTAGACCTAGCTAACAGCTAGCCACACAACAACTAGAACTAGTTAACAGCTACCCACACAACCACTAGACCTAGTTAACAGCTACCCACACAACAACTAGACCTAGTTAACAGCTACCCACACAACAACTAGACCTAGTTAACAGCTACCCACACAACCACTAGACCTAGCTAACAGCTATCCACACAACAACTAGACCTAGCTAACAGCTACCCACACAACAACTAGACCTAGCTAACAGCTAGCCACACAACAACTAGACCTAGCTAACAGCTACCCACACAACAACTAGACCTAGCTAACAGCTACCCACACAACAACTAGACCTAGCTAACAGCTATCCACACAACAACTAGACCTAGCTAACAGCTACCCACACAACAACTAGACCTAGCTAACAGCTAGCCACACAACAACTAGACCTAGCTAACAGCTACCCACACAACAACTAGACCTAGCTAACAGCTACCCACACAACAACTAGACCTAGCTAACAGCTACCCACACAACAACTAGACCTAGCTAACAGCTAGCCACACAACAACTAGACCTAGCTAACAGCTATCCACACAACAACTAGACCTAGCTAACAGCTACCCACACAACCACTAGACCTAGCTAACAGCTACCCACACAACAACTAGACCTAGCTAACAGCTAGCCACACAACAACTAGACCTAGCTAACAGCTACCCACACAACAACTAGACCTAGCTAACAGCTACCCACACAACAACTAGACCTAGCTAACAGCTACCCACAAAACAACTAGACCTAGCTAACAGCTACCCACACAACAACTAGACCTAGCTAACAGCTACCCACACAACAACTAGACCTAACTAACAGCTACCCACACAACAACTAGACCTAGTTAACAGCTAGCCACACAACAACTAGACCTAGCTAACAGCTACCCACACAATAACTAGACCTAGCTAACAGCTACCCACACAACAACTAGACCTAGTTAACAGCTACCCACACAACAACTAGACCTAGTTAACAGCTAGCCACACAACAACTAGACCTAGCTAACAGCTACCCACACAACAACTAGACCTAGCTAACAGCTACCCACACAACAACTAGACCTAGTTAACAGCTACCCACACAACAACTAAACCTAGTTAACAGCTACCCACACAACCACTAGACCTAGCTAACAGCTATCCACACAACAACTAGAGTAGGAGCAGATCCTTGCCTAGTGCTATGGGTACATGGCAGTGTGTTTTCTTAGTCTCTAAGTCAATCCACATGTCATGTATAAACATTGGACAGAGGCTGAGACGTTTCTAACCTAGATGGACAGTATGGAAGTGAACACCCAGAAGTGAAAGGGTGTAACCTAAAAAAAAATGTTTTTTTAAATGTATGCAGTCGCTGGAACAAACGGATTTTATAGAAAAAGACAGAAAGCCATTGAGAGGTCATGAAACGCCCTGAGACAGAAGCAACAGTTAGAGAACTATATCACTTCCAGATGTCACAATTCTTCTGTGAAGTTAAACTAATTATATCTCCCTCTCCAACAGCGATTTATATATTATATATATATAGATATATATATATTTACACATGCTGCTATTGAGTTGTGACATTACCTGATGTGTGACTATGGCAGTGTCCCAATTGGCACCCTATTCTCCTACATATTGCACTACAGGTCAAATAGGGCTGGTCAAAGAAAGGCCCCATAGGGCCCTAGTCAAGAGTAGTTCACTATGTGAGAACAGGGTGCCATTTTGGACATTTTGGACATTGACTTATGTTTGCTGCAACTGACCACACCACTCTGGTTATAGAGGGGAGGAGGAGGAGAGAGGAGAGAAAGGGAGAGGAGAGGAGAGGGGGAGAGGATGAGGAGAGGGGAGGAGAGGAGGAGGAGAAGAGGAGGGGGAGGGGAGAGGAGAGGAGGAGGGGAAGGGGGAGGGGAAGGGAGAGGGGAGGAGGACAGGAGAGGAGGAGGGGGAGGGGGAAGAGGAGAAGGGGAGGGGAGGAGAGGAGAGGAGAGGGAGAGGAGAGGAGAGGAAGGGAGAGGAGAGGAGGGGGAGGGGGAGGGGAGGGGAGAGGAAGGGAGAAGAGAGGAAGGGAGAGGAGGGGAGGAGGGAGAGGGGGAGGAGGGAGAGGAGGGGAGGGGAGAGGAGGAGGGGAAGGGGGGAGGGGAAGGGAGAGGGGGAGGAGGAGGGGGAGGGGGGGGAGAGGAGGAGGAGAAGAGGAGGGGAGGGGGGAGGGGGAGGGGAGAGGGAGAGGAAGGGAGAGGAGAGGGGGGGGAGGAGAGTGGAGGGGAGGGGGAGGGGAGGGGGGAGGGGAGGGGGAGACGAGGGAGAGGAAGGGGAGGAGGGGGAGGAGGGGGAGGGGGGGAGGGGGGAGGGGGGGAGAGGAGGAGAAGAGGAGGAGAAGAGGAGGAGAAGAGGAGGGGGAGGAGAGGGGGGGAGAGGGGGAGAGGAGAGGCTGTTGGCCAATGTGTTTCTAGCATCACTGGAAAAGCCAAGGTTATGTGGTATAGGCGTACAGGGAACTCCATGCATTCTTGTACTGCAGCTCCTGGGTTCTGGTTAGTTCATACTTGAATGCAGCTCCTGGGTTCTGGTTAGTTCATACTTGTACTGCAGCTCCTGGGTTCTGGTTAGTTCATACTTGTACTGCAGCTCCTGGGTTCTGGTTAGTTCATACTTGTACTGCAGCTCCTGGGTTCTGGTTAGTTCATACTTGTACTGCAGCTCCTGGGTTCTGGTTAGTTCATACTTGTACTGCAGCTCCTTGGTTCTGGTTAGTTCATACTTGAATGCAGCTCCTGGGTTCTGGTTAGGTCATACTTGTACTGCAGCTCCTTGGTTCTGGTTAGTTCATACTTGTACTGCAGCTCCTTGGTTCTGGTTAGTTCATACTTGAATGCAGCTCCTGGGTTCTGGTTAGTTCATACTTGAATGCAGCTCCTGGGTTCTGGTTAGTTCATACTTGTACTGCAGCTCCTGGGTTCTGGTTAGTTCATACTTGTACTGCAGCTCCTGGGTTCTGGTTAGTTCATACTTGAATGCAGCTCCTGGGTTCTGGTTAGTTCATACTTGAATGCAGCTCCTGGGTTCTGGTTAGTTCATACTTGAATGCAGCTCCTCCGTGGTTATTAACCCACTCATGACCTAATGCTTGTGGCAGTAGTCAGCTGGTCTAGATGCGTCTGACCTCATTGCAGGTGCCTCGACTTAGTCAGGATTTGACTGAAAGGTGAATTGCAATGATCCTCGGCCTGCGTTCCAAATGGTATACTATTCCCAGTAGTGCACTATATAGGAGATAGAGCTCCATTTAGGATGCATCCTGGATGATGAATGATGAATGATCACCCTGGATGAATGATGGATGATCACCCTGGATCATGAATGATCACCCTGGATAATGAATGATGGATGATCACCCTGGATGATGGATGATCACTATGGATGATGAATGATGGATGATCACCCTGGATGATGAATGAGGGATGATCACCCTGGATGATGGATGATCACCCTGGATAATGAATGATGGATGATCACCCTGGATGATGGATGATCACTATGGATGATGAATGATGGATGATCACCCTGGATGATGGATGATCACCCTGGATGATGGATGATGGATGATCACTATGGATGATGAATGATGGATGATCACGCTGGATGAATGATGGATGATCACCCTGGATGATGGATGATGGATGATCACTATGGATGATGTATGATCACCCTGGATGATGGATGATCACCCTGGATGATGAAGTACCTATCTTGGATATTAACCCATCCTGAAGTCTCTTACATGAAGTCATCACGATCTGTTCCAGACATTTACACTAAAATGAATTATACCAATCCCTTCTGCCTCCCTACCACAGAGCCAGGCTAACATTTGGCTAATGATATCTAATGATAGCTAATGATAGCTAATGATATCTAGTGATATCTAATGATAGCTAATGATAGCTAATGATATCTAATGATAGCTAATGATATCTAATGATATCTAATGATATCTAATGATAGCTAATGATAGCTAATGATATCTAATGATAGCTAATGATAGCTAATGATATCTAGTGATAGCTAATGATAGCTAATGATAGCTAATGATATCTAATGATAGCTAATGATATCTAATGATAGCTAATGATAGCTAATGATATCTAGTGATAGCTAGCTAACGACTGTCATAGCCTCAGACTCATTGACCATGTTGTTGGGGGTTCTTTCCCCTCTTCATTGATATGCGGTAACCTGGTCGCAGAACGGTTTGCGCTGTCTTGACAACTCATACATGGCAATACAAACAGGTCTGGGATCAGGCTTAAATTTGGTAATGAATATTATGGAAATGTTTAGTCATAGTGAACACGTTTTTTGAGAGGCTGGTTTCTCAATGCTGGGCCTGCCAGAGGAAGGGAGCACATCAAGCCTGATGAGGCCGTTAGAAGAAGGAGAAATGAAAGCGGTTGTTTTCTCTTCTCACACATTTCTATGAGTTGAATGACTCAATATGAACAGCAGCAGAGCAGATAAGAGCAGAGAACAGCACTGCACTACACTGTCCTCCACAGCACTACACTGTCCTACACTACACTACACTGTCCTACACTACACTACACTGTACTACACTGCACTACACTACACTGTCCTACACTACACTACACTACACTGTCCTACACTACACTACACTGTCCTACACTGCACTACACTACACTGTCCTACACTACACTGTCCTACACTGCACTACACTACACTGTCATACACTGCACTACACTGTCCTACACTACACTACACTGTCCTGCACTGCACTACACTGTCCTACACTACACTACACTGTCCTACACTACACTACACTGTCCTACACTACACTACATTGTACTACACTACACTACACTGTCCTACACTACACTACACTGTACTACACTACACTACACTGTCCTACACTACACTACACTGTACTACACTACACTACACTGTCCTACACTGCACTACACTGTCCTACACTACACTACACTGTACTACACTACACTACACTGTCCTACACTACACTACACTGTCCTACACTACACTACACTGTCCTGCACTGCACTACACTGTCCTACACTACACTACACTGTCCTACACTACACTACACTGTCCTACACTACATTACACTGTACTACACTGCACTACACTGTCCTACACTACACTACACTGTCCTACACTACACTACACTGTCCTACACTACACTACACTGTTCTACACTACATTACACTGTACTACACTGCACTACACTGTCCTACACTACACTACACTGTCCTACACTACACTACACTGTACTACACTACACTACACTGTCCTACACTACACTACACTGTACTACACTACACTACACTGTCCTACACTACACTACACTACACTGTACTACACTGCACTACACTGTCCTACACTACATTACACTATCCTACATTGCACTACACTGTCCTACATTACCCTACACTGTCCTACACTACACTGTCCTACATTACCCTACACTGTCCTACACTACACTACACTGTCCTACACTACACTGTCCTACACTGCACTACACTATCCTACATTACACTACACTATCCTACATTACACTACACTGTCTACATTACCTTACACTGTCCTACACTACACTGTACTACACTACACTACACTACAGTGTCCTACACTACACTACACTGTCCTACACTACACTACACTGCCCTACACTACACTGTCCTACACTACACTACACTGTCTACACTACACTACACTGTCCTACACTACACTACACTACACTACACTACACTACACTACACTACACTACACTGTCCTACACTACACTATCCTACATTACACTACACTGTCCTACACTACACTGTCCTACATTACCGTACACTGTCCTACACTACACTACACTACACTACACTACACTACACTACACTACACTGACATACACTACACTGTGCTACATTACCCTACATTACCCTACATTGTCCTACACTACACTGTCCTACACTACACTACACTACACTACACTACACTACACTACACTGTCCTACACTACACTGTCCTACATTACCCTACATTGTCCTACACTACACTACACTGTCCTACACTACACTACACTGTCCTACATTACACTACACTGTCCTACATTACACTACGCTGTCCTACATTACACTGTCCTACATTACACTACACTGTCCTACACTACACTACACTGTCCTACACTACACTACATGACACTGTCCTACACTACACTACACCTCACTACACTACACTACATGACACTGTCCTACACTACACTACACCTCACTACACTACACTACATGACACTGTCCTACACTACACTACACCTCACTACACTACACTACACTACATGACACTGTCCTACACTACACTACATGACACTGTCCTACACTACACTACACTACACTACACTACACTACACTACACTACACTACACTACACTACACTACACCTCACTACACTACACTACACTACACTACATGACACTGTCCTACACTACACTACACTACACTACACTACACTACACTACACTACACTACACTACATGACACTGTCCTACACTACACTGTCCTACACTACACGATTGATTTGGGGAAGTGGGGGGAAGCATTGGAGTCACCGTGGGCCAGCATCCCTGTGGAATTCTTTCCACACTTTGTAGAGTTCATGCCCTGACGACTGGTACATGTGCCTGAATGCACACACACTTACGTATGCAGGCAGCCAGACAGGCAGACAGGCAGGCAGACAGACAAGCAGACAGACAGACAGACAGATAGGCAGACAGACAGGCAGACAGACAGACAGACAGGCAGACAGACAGACAGGCAGACAGGCAGACAGATAGGCAGACAGACAGGCAGGCAGACAGACAGACAGGCAGACAGGCAGACAGATAGGCAGATAGGCAGGCAGACAGGCAGACAGGCAGACAGATAGGCAGACAGGCAGACAGACAGACAGACAGACAGACAGACAGGCAGACAGGCAGGCAGACAGGCAGACAGGCAGACAGACAGGCAGACAGACAGGCAGACAGGCAGACAGGCAGACAGACAGACAGACAGACAGGCAGGCAGACAGGCAGACAGGCAGACAGACAGGCAGACAGACAGACAGGCAGACAGGCAGACAGATAGGCAGGCAGACAGACAGACAGGCAGACAGGCAGACAGATAGGCAGATAGGCAGACAGGCAGACAGATAGGCAGACAGGCAGACAGACAGACAGACAGACAGACAGACAGGCAGGCAGGCAGACAGGCAGACAGGCAGACAGACAGACAGACATGCAGACAGGCAGACAGACAGGCAGGCAGACAGACAGGCAGACAGGCAGGCAGACAGGCAGACAGGCAGGCAGACAGACAGACAGACAGACAGACAGACAGACAGGCAGACAGACAGGCAGACAGGCAGACAGACATACAGACAGACAGACAGACAGACAGGTAGGCAGGCAGACAGACAGACAGACAGACAGGCAGGCACACAGGCACACAGGCAGGCACGCTCACGCACACACATACACACACCCACGTGTCATATTTGATTGATCTTTGTGTGCTCGCAGGACAGGACCTGCCTTGAGTGCAGTTCTATTTCCTAACTAATACATGCCATTTCCTCTCCCACTGACTGTGCTGTGTGTTTGGCTTCTCCTGAGGCCACTTCCACTAGGCAGTGTTCTGCTCGACCCTGCCCTGTTCTGTCTTGTTCTGCTCTACTCTATCCTGCTCTGCTCAACCCTGCCCTGTTCTGCCCTGTTCTGCTCTACCCTGTTCTGCTCTGCCCTGTTCTGTTCTGCTCTGCCCTGTTCTGCTCTGCCCTGTTCTGTACTGCTCGACCCTGTTCTGCTCTACCCTGTTCTGCTCTGCCCTGTTCTGTTCTGCCCTGTTCTGTTCTGCTCTGCCCTGTTCTGTTCTGCCCTGTTCTGTTCTGTTCTGCCCTGTTCTGTTCTGCTCTGCCCTGTTCTGTTCTGCTCTGCCCTGTTCTGTACTGCTCGACCCTGTTCTGCTCTACCCTGTTCTGCTCGACCCTGTTCTGCTCTGCCCTGTTCTGCTCTACCCTGTTCTGCTCTGCCCTGCTCTGCTCTGCCCTGTTCTGTTCTGCTCTGCCCTGTTCTGTTCTGCTCTGCTCTGCCCTGTTCTGTACTGCTCGACCCTGTTCTGCTCTACCCTGTTCTGCTCGACCCTGTTCTGCTCTGCCCTGTTCTGCTCGACCCTGTACTGCTCGACCCTGTTCTGCTCTACCCTGTTCTGCTCGACCCTGTTCTGCTCTACCCTGTTCTGCTCTACCCTGTTCTGCTCGACCCTGTTCTGCTCTACCCTGTTCTGCTCTACCCTGTTCTGTTCTGCTCTACCCTGTTCTGCTCTACCCTGTTCTGTTCTGCTCTACCCTGCTCTGTGTGGCTGTCTTTGTCTGTCTGGTCTGGGTACAGTATGTCTGCTGTGTGTGTATGTGCGCTAGCGGGCGCGCGTGTGTGTGTATGTGCCAGCTGGTTGTTCTGCTTGACTGCAAGAACACAGAGAGGGTGTTGCATCATCAAACACTGAACGCTGATCCTGGTTAGCAGGCTGAGAAAGAGGAGAAAATAAGGTAGTTAATCAGACTACAGTAGGCCAGCTGGTCTAGGGGTGGTAGTCTGTCAGACTACAGTAGGCCAGCTGGTCTAGGGGTGGTAGTCTGTCAGACTACAGTAGGCCAGCTGGTCTAGGGGTGGTAGTCTGTCAGACTACAGTAGGCCAGCTGGTCTAGGGGTGGTAGTCTGTCAGACTACAGTAGGCCAGCTGGTCTAGGGCTGGTAGTCTGTCAGACTACAGTAGGCCAGCTGGTCTAGGGGTGGTAGTCTGTCAGACTACAGTAGGCCAGCTGGTCTAGGGGTGGTAGTCTGTCAGACTACAGTAGGCCAGCTGGTCTAGGGGTGGTAGTCTGTCAGACTACAGTAGGCCAGCTGGTCTAGGGGTGGTAGTCTGTCAGACTACAGTAGGCCAGCTGGTCTAGGGGTGGTAGTCTGTCAGACTACAGTAGGCCAGCTGGTCTAGGGGTGGTAGTCTGTCAGACTACAGTAGGCCAGCTGGTCTAGGGGTGGTAGTCTGTCAGACTACAGTAGGCCAGCTGGTCTAGGGGTGGTAGTCTGTCAGACTACAGTAGGCCAGCTGGTCTAGGGGTGGTAGTCTGTCAGACTACAGTAGGCCAGCTGGTCTAGGGGTGGTAGTCTGTCAGACTACAGTAGGCCAGCTGGTTTAGGGGTGGTAGTCTGTCAGACTACAGTAGGCCAGCTGGTCTAGGGGTGGTAGTCTGTCAGACTACAGTAGGCCAGCTGGTCTAGGGGTGGTAGTCTGTCAGACTACAGTAGGCCAGCTGGTTTAGGGGCGGTAGTCTGTCAGACTACAGTAGGCCAGCTGGTCTAGGGGTGGTAGTCTGTCAGACTACAGTAGGCCAGCTGGTCTAGGGGTGGTAGTCTGTCAGACTACAGTAGGCCAGCTGGTCTAGGGGTGGTAGTCAGTCAGACTACAGTAGGCCAGCTGGTCTAGGGCTGGTAGTCTGTCAGACTACAGTAGGCCAGCTGGTCTAGGGGTGGTAGTCTGTCAGACTACAGTAGGCCAGCTGGTCTAGGGGTGATAGTCTGTCAGACTACGGTAGGCCAGCTGGTCTAGGGGTGCTAGTCTGTCAGACTACAGTAGGCCAGCTGGTCTAGGGGTGCTAGTCTGTCAGACTACAGTAGGCCAGCTGGTCTAGGGGTGCTAGTCTGTCAGACTACAGTAGGCCAGCTGGTCTAGAGGTGGTAGTCTGTCAGACTACAGTAGGCCAGCTGGTCTAGGTAGCTTTATTTCTAGGGGTGGTAGTCAGTCAGACTACAGTAGGCCAGCTGGTCTAGATGTGATAGTCTGTCAGACTACAGTAGGCCAGCTGGTCTATGGGTGATAGTCTGTCAGACTACAGTAGGCCAGCTGGTCTAGGGGTGGTAGTCTGTCAGACTACAGTAGGCCAGGTGGTCTAGGGGTGGTAGTCTGTCAGACTACAGTAGGCCAGCTGGTCTAGGTAGCTTTATTTCTAGGGGTGGTAGTCAGTCAGACTACAGTAGGCCAGCTGGTCTAGATGTGATAGTCTGTCAGACTACAGTAGGCCAGCTGGTCTATGGGTGATAGTCTGTCAGACTACAGTAGGCCAGACTACAGTAGGCCAGCTGGTTTAGGGGTGGTAGTCTGTCAGACTACAGTAGGCCAGCTGGTTTAGGGGCGGTAGTCTGTCAGACTACAGTAGGCCAGTTGGTGTAGGGGTGGTAGTCTGTCAGACTACAGTAGGCCAGCTGGTTTAGGGGCGGTAGTCTGTCAGACTACAGTAGGCCAGTTGGTGTAGGGGTGATAGTCTGTCAGACTACAGTAGGCCAGCTGGTCTATGGGTGATAGTCTGTCAGACTACAGTAGGCCAGCTGGTCTAGGGGTGGTAGTCTGTCAGACTACAGTAGGCCAGGTGGTCTAGGGGTGGTAGTCTGTCAGACTACAGTAGGCCAGCTGGTCTAGGTAGCTTTATTTCTAGGGGTGGTAGTCAGTCAGACTACAGTAGGCCAGCTGGTCTAGATGTGATAGTCTGTCAGACTACAGTAGGCCAGCTGGTCTATGGGTGATAGTCTGTCAGACTACAGTAGGCCAGACTACAGTAGGCCAGCTGGTTTAGGGGTGGTAGTCTGTCAGACTACAGTAGGCCAGCTGGTTTAGGGGCGGTAGTCTGTCAGACTACAGTAGGCCAGTTGGTGTAGGGGTGGTAGTCTGTCAGACTACAGTAGGCCAGCTGGTTTAGGGGCGGTAGTCTGTCAGACTACAGTAGGCCAGTTGGTGTAGGGGTGGTAGTCTGTCAGACTACAGTAGGCCAGCTGGTCTAGGGGTGGTAGTCTGTCAGACTACAGTAGGCCAGCTGGTCTAGGGGTGGTAGTCTGTCAGACTACAGTAGGCCAGCTGGTTTAGGGGCGGTAGTCTGTCAGACTACAGTAGGCCAGCTGGTGTAGGGGTGGTAGTCTGTCAGACTACAGTAGGCCAGCTGGTCTAGGGGTGGTAGTCTGTCAGACTACAGTAGGCCAGCTGGTCTAGGGGTGGTAGTCTGTCAGACTACAGTAGGCCAGCTGGTCTAGGGGTGGTAGTCAGTCAGACTACAGTAGGCCAGCTGGTCAGGGCTGGTAGTCTGTCAGACTACAGTAGGCCAGCTGGTCTAGGGGTGGTAGTCTGTCAGACTACAGTAGGCCAGCTGGTCTAGGGGTGATAGTCTGTCAGACTACGGTAGGCCAGCTGGTCTAGGGGTGCTAGTCTGTCAGACTACAGTAGGCCAGCTGGTCTAGGGGTGCTAGTCTGTCAGACTACAGTAGGCCAGCTGGTCTAGGGGTGCTAGTCTGTCAGACTACAGTAGGCCAGCTGGTCTAGAGGTGGTAGTCTGTCAGACTACAGTAGGCCAGCTGGTCTAGGTAGCTTTATTTCTAGGGGTGGTAGTCAGTCAGACTACAGTAGGCCAGCTGGTCTAGATGTGATAGTCTGTCAGACTACAGTAGGCCAGCTGGTCTATGGGTGATAGTCTGTCAGACTACAGTAGGCCAGCTGGTCTAGGGGTGGTAGTCTGTCAGACTACAGTAGGCCAGGTGGTCTAGGGGTGGTAGTCTGTCAGACTACAGTAGGCCAGCTGGTCTAGGTAGCTTTATTTCTAGGGGTGGTAGTCAGTCAGACTACAGTAGGCCAGCTGGTCTAGATGTGATAGTCTGTCAGACTACAGTAGGCCAGCTGGTCTATGGGTGATAGTCTGTCAGACTACAGTAGGCCAGACTACAGTAGGCCAGCTGGTTTAGGGGTGGTAGTCTGTCAGACTACAGTAGGCCAGCTGGTTTAGGGGCGGTAGTCTGTCAGACTACAGTAGGCCAGTTGGTGTAGGGGTGGTAGTCTGTCAGACTACAGTAGGCCAGCTGGTGTAGGGGCGGTAGTCTGTCAGACTACAGTAGGCCAGTTGGTGTAGGGGTGGTAGTCTGTCAGACTACAGTAGGCCAGCTGGTCTAGGGGTGGTAGTCTGTCAGACTACAGTAGGCCAGCTGGTCTAGGGGTGGTAGTCTGTCAGACTACAGTAGGCCAGCTGGTCTAGGGGTGGTAGTCTGTCAGACTACAGTAGGCCAACTGGACTAGGGGTGGTAGTCTGTCAGACTACAGTAAGCCAGCTGGTCTAGGGGTGCTAGTCTGTCAGACTACAGTAAGCCAGCTGGTCTAGGGGTGGTAGTCTGTCAGACTACTCTTTCTCTCTGTCTCTCTTTCTGTCTTTTTAAAATTTAGCTCAGAAAGGAACCACAGTCTTCCAGTATAGTCAGACAGGGACAGGTTCTGGGTCCCAAATGGCACCCTATTCTCTATATAGTGCACAATTTGACCAGGGCCCTATGGTCCCTACTTCTGACCAGGGCTCTATGGTCCCTACTTCTGACCAGGGCTCTATGGTCCCTACTTCTGACCAGGGCTCTATGGTCCCTACTTCTGACCAGGGCCCTATGGTCCCTACTTCTGACCAGGGCTCTATGGTCCCTACTTCTGACCAGGGCCCTATGGTCCCTACTTCTGACCAGGGCTCTATGGTCCCTACTTCTGACCAGGGCTCTATGGTCCCTACTTCTGACCAGGGCTCTATGGTCCCTACTTCTGACCAGGGCTCTATGGTCCCTACTTCTGACCAGGGCTCTATGGTCCCTACTTCTGACCAGGGCTCTATGGTCCCTACTTCTGACCAGGGCTCTATGGTCCCTACTTCTGACCAGGGCTCTATGGTCCCTACTTCTGACCAGGGCTCTATGGTCCCTACTTCTGACCAGGGCCCTATGGTCCCTACTTCTGACCAGGGCTCTATGGTCCCTACTTCTGACCAGGGCTCTATGGTCCCTACTTCTGACCAGGGCTCTATGGTCCCTACTTCTGACCAGGGCTCTATGGTCCCTACTTTTGACCAGGGCTCTATGGTCCCTACTTCTGACCAGGGCCCTATGGTCCCTACTTCTGACCAGGGCTCTATGGTCCCTACTTCTGACCAGGGCTCTATGGTCCCTACTTCTGACCAGGGCTCTATGGTCCCTACTTCTGACCAGGGCCCTATGGTCCCTACTTCTGACCAGGGCTCTATGGTCCCTACTTCTGACCAGGGCTCTATGGTCCCTACTTCTGACCAGGGCTCTATGGTCCCTACTTCTGACCAGGGCTCTATGGTCCCTACTTCTGACCAGGGCTCTATGGTCCCTACTTCGAGGGAATAGGGTGCCCTTGGGGCATAGCCAGGGAGTCAGCTGGTCAGCTCCACAGGCAGCAATACAGTCAGCTGTCCTGTCCTGTCCTTCTCACCTCACAATACACGTCTTTGTTGGGTTAGGCTGAGATGAGGGCTTTGTACAAAGGGGCCATAACCTGTTGATTCACTGCTTGATACTGAAAATACTGGTGTGTATCGGAGACGAGGTGCATGTGAATTAGCATCGCCCGCTGTATGGGAAGTAAATACAGACAGTAGGGCTCAGATGCGCTGTTCCATGAGCGACATTTGTTTTGTTTTTGACCACCAGGAGTCTCGGTTCTAACATGTCCATCCACTTCCCTTCAGGCTGGTTTGTACAGGCTTTATTTCTCTCATGTTTCTCTGTCTCTCTCTCTCTCTCACTCTGTCTCGCTCTGTCTCTCTCTCACTCGCTCTCTCTCTCTCTCTCTCTGTCTCTCTCTCTCTCTCTCTCTCTCTCACTCTGTATCTCTGTCTCTCTGTCTCTCTCACTCTCTCTCACTCTGTCTCTCTCTCTGTCTCTCTCACTCTCTCACTCTCTCTCTGTCTCTCTCTGTCTCTCTCTCTCTCTCTCTCTCTCTCTCTCTGTCTCTCTCTCTCTCTCTCTCTCTCTCTCTCTCACTCTGTATCTCTGTCTCTCTGTCTCTCTCTCTCTCTCACTCTGTCTCGCTCTGTCTCTCTGTCTCTCTCACTCTCTCTCACTCTGTCTCTCTCTCTGTCTCTCTCACTCTCTCTCTCTCTCTCTCTCTCTCTCTCTCTCTCTCTCTCTCACTCTGTATCTCTCTCTCTCTGTCTCTCTCACTCTCTCTCACTCTGTCTCGCTCTGTCTCTCTCGCTCTCTCACTCTCTCTGTCTCTCTCTCTCTCTCTCTCTCTCTCTCTCTCTCACTCTGTATCTCTGTCTCTCTGTCTCTCTCACTCTCTCTCTGTCTCTCTCTCTCTCACTCTGTCTCTCTCTCTCTCTGTCTCTCTCACTCTGTCTCTCTCTCACTCTGTCTCTCTCTCACTCTGTCTCTCTCTCACTCTGTCTCTCTCTCACTCTGTCTCTCTGCCTCTCTCTCACTCTCTCTCACTCTCTCTCTCACTCTGTCTCTCTCTGTCTCTCTCTCTGTCTCTGTCTCTCTCTCTGTCTCTCTCTCTCTCTGTCTCTCTCTCTGTCTCTCTCTCTCTGTCTCTCTATCTGTCTCTGTCTCTCTCTCACTCTGTCTCTCTCTCTCTGTCTCTCTCTCACTCTGTCTCTCTCTCTCTCTTTCTGTCTCTCTGTCGCTCTCTCTGTCTCTGTCTCTCTGTCTCTCTGTCACTCTGTCTCTCTCTCTCTCTCTCTCTCTGTCTCTCTGTCGCTCTCTCTGTCTCTCTCTGTCTCTCTCTCTCTGTCTCTCTCTCTGTCTCTCTCTCTGTCTCTCTCTCTCTCTTTCTGTCTCTCTGTCGCTCTCTCTGTCTCTCTGTCTCTCTCTCTCTCTCTGTCTCTCTGTCGCTCTCTCTCTCTCTCTCTGTCTCTCTCTCACTCTGTCTCTCTCTCTCTCTCTTTCTGTCTCTCTGTCGCTCTCTCTGTCTCTCTGTCTCTCTGTCACTCTGTCTCTCTCTCTCTCTCTCTCTCTCTGTCTCTCTCCCTGTCTCTCTCTCTGTCTCTCTCTCTCTCTGTCTCTCTCTCACTCTCTCTCTCACTCTGTCTCTCTCTCTCTCTCTCTGTCTCTCTATCTGTCTCTCTCTCTCACTCTGTCTCTCTCTCACTCTGCCTCTATGTCTCTCTGTCTCTCTCTCACTCTGTCTCTCTCTCTCTCTTTCTGTCTCTCTGTCGCTCTCTCTGTCTCTGTCTCTCTGTCCCTCTGTCTCTCTCTCTCTCTCTCTCTCTCTCTCTCTGTCTCTCTATCTGTCTCTGTCTCTCTCTCACTCTGTCTCTCTCTCACTCTGTCTCTCTGTCTCTCTGTCGCTCTCTCTGTCTCTGTGTCTCTCTGTCTCTCTCTCTGTCTCTCTCTCTGTCTCTCTGTCACTCTGTCTCTCACTCTCTCTCTCTGTCTCTCTGTTTCTCTGTCTCTCTGTCTCTGATTGCAATAAGAAGTCCTGTGGTCAAACTCTTGATTTATTTTATTGCATACCACCCTCTCTTTGTTTTGTTCTATGATTGTGGGCAAATCAATGCGATACGTGATTAATCACAGCCTGAACATGGAGCCAAGATACTAGTGTAGCTTAACATTCCTGTGTAGAATTCAGCAAAATCCAGTCTGTCAATTCCGTTAAATGGTTGTCTGTGGAGGATATTGGACAGTAGCTTTTAAACTGTCTGGGAAAGGAAAATATCCTACGGTTGAAATGTTTTGGACATTAAATAAACCTCCCTTTTCTTCTTCTCTGTGTGGTTGTTTCTGACGTGACTAATAATGTTATTGCATCAGTCATTGACAGGATGATTTTAATCTTAACCTCTATCCTCTCTCTCTCCCTTCCTTTACCCACTCTCTCTCCCTTCTCTCTCCTCTCTCTCTCCCTTCCTTTCCCTTCTCTCTCCTCTCTCTCTCTCCCTTCTCTCTCCTCTCTCTCTCCCTTCCTTTCCCTTCTCTCTCCTCTCTCTCTCCATTCCTTTCCCTTCTCTCTCCTCTCTCTCCCTTCCTTTCCCTCTCTCTCTCTCTCTCCCTTCCTTTCCCTTCTCTCTCCTCTCTCTCTCCCTTCCTTTCTCTCTCTCTCTCCCTTCCTTTCCCTCTCTCTCCATTCCTTTCCCTTCTCTCTCTCTCTCTCTCCCTTCCTTTCCCTTCTCTCTCTCTCTCTCTCTCTCTCCGTTCCTTTCCCTTCTCTCTCCTCTCTCTCTCCCTTCCTTTCCCTCTCTCTCTCTCTCTCTCTCTCTCTCTCTCTCTCTCTCTCTCTCCCTTCCTTTCCCTCTCTCTCCCTTCCTTTACCTTCTCTCTCTCCTCTCTCTCTCCCTTCCGTCCTCTCCTCTCTCCCGTCCTCTCCTCTCTCCCTCTCCTCTCTGTCTCCACAGCGGTGGTGTATGGTAGCTGGGTCTGACATGATGCCCGGTCAGATCCCTGACCCTTCCCTGACGGCCGGCTCCTTGCCCAGCCTGGGCCTGCTGGCCGGCATCTCTGCCACCACGCTCACCGACCAGCTCAAACTGGCACAGGACTTCAGGAACCTGGGCGCCATGTTGTCACCGCTGCATATCCTGGGACGACTGGGCAAGAGGCCGCTCACTGCTATCAAGGGAGAGGTGAGGAGGAGGAGGTGGAGGAAGAGGAGGAACGGTGCCACACTGTTGATATTTTCGAGGGATGCCATGTTTTTTTTTTTTATGATCGACTGATGTTTAGATATTGTCAGCCGTTTAGCTCTACCAAGTTGCCAATTTCAGAAAAATCCTACAATGTGATTTTCTGGATTTTTTTTCCTCATTTTGTCTGTCATAGTTGAAGTGTACCTATGATGAAAATTACAGGCCTCTCTCATCTTTTTAAGTGGGAGAACTTGCACAATTGGTGGCTGACTAAATACTTTTTTGCCCCACTGTATATAAAACACAGGAAATCCTGTTTTTGACTCTACTGGGCCTTTAATCATTTCAATCTGGGTTCTCTGAAACTATTCACTTTTGCCTCCAAGATGGCAAGCACAGGTATGAAGCTGAGACGTTGTTACTTGAAATTCAAAATAAAACAAACTAGGAGTGAAACACCACTGCATCAGGAGTATAAAATGCAGGAAAGATAGAACCCAAGGTTGGAATAACTATATTTAATAATAAGCAGGCCTTGAATAAGGTCACCATTAGCTAATCACAATACTTCCTTCTCCCTGCAGATGGACGAGGACGATGAGAGGAGGAGACGGAGGAGAGATAAGAACAAAGTGGCAGCAGCACGATGTCGGAACAAGAAGAAGGAGAGAACAGACTTCCTCCAAAGGGTTAGTCTCTTTTCTTTTTCAAAATGGCGGCAGAGTTCTTTATGTATACTCTGGTGTTCTTTATGTGTACTCTGGTGTTCTTTATGTGTACTCTGGTGTTCTTTATGTGTACTCTGGTGTTCTTTATGTATACTCTGGTGTTCTTTATGTGTACTCTGGTGTTCTTTATGTGTACTCTGGTGTTCTTTATGTGTACTCTGGTGTTCTTTATGTGTACTCTGGTGTTCTTTATGTGTACTCTGGTGTTCTTTATGTGTACTCTGTTGTTCTTTATGTGTACTCTGGTGTTCTTTATGTATACTCTGGTGTTCTTCATGTATTCTCTGGTGTTCTTTATATATAATATTTACTCTGGTGTTCTTTATGTATTCTCTGGTGTTCTTTATATATACTATATACTCTGGTGTTCTTTATGTATACTCTGGTGTTCTTTATGTATTCTCTGGTGTTCTTTATATATACTATATACTCTGGTGTTCTTTATGTATACTCTGGTGTTCTTTATGTATGCTCTGGTGTTCTTTATGTATACTCTGGTGTTCTTTATGTATACTCTGGTGTTCTTTATGTATACTCTGGTGTTCTTTATATATGCTATATACTCTGGTGTTCTTTATGTATTCTCTGGTGTTCTTTATATATACTATATACTCTGGTGTTGTTTATGTATACTCTGGTGTTCTTTATGCATTCTCTGGTGTTCTTTATATATACTATATACTCTGGTGTTCTTTATGTATACTCTGGTGTTCTTTATATATACTATTTACTCTGGTGTTCTTTATGTATTCTCTGGTGTTCTTTATGTATACTCTGGTGTTCTTTATGTATACTCTGGTGTTGTTTATGTATACTCTGGTGTTCTTTATGTATTATCTGGTGTTCTTTATGTATACTCTGGTGTTCTTCATGTATTCTCTGGTGTTCTTTATATATAATATTTACTCTGGTGTTCTTTATGTATTCTCTGGTGTTCTTTATATATACTATTTACTCTGGTGTTCTTTGCAAATTGGCTGTAGAATCTAGAATAGATTGCATGGTAACTTCTAAATCATTCGTGAAGAATCTATGTGGAGGTTAATAAAGACGTGATGAGTGCTCTCCGTCAGGCATTCACGTCATAGTCAAGGTTGGGAAGGTTACTTTCTAAATGTAATCCATTACAGTTACTAGTTACTTGTCAAATTATAAATCGGTAACATAACTTTTGGATTACCCAAAGTAATCTTATTACTCTCAGATACTTTTAAATTACTTTCAAGAAGCATTAGAAGAAGACACAAAATGTATATTACCAATTGAACAACATTTATTGCAGGATAAATCAATGCTGTCGTGTACATAGCTGGCCATAAATATATGTTGCATTTTACTTTATGGGGTTATGTAGACTTAATTCTAACCCATTGCTTTCTACTACAGATAATACTATGATTAGGCTATATCTTTACATTTAAGAAACAAAGTCTGTCAGATTTCTAGTCATTCTAATTAATTTAATAGTCCTTCGATCTTCAAGAATAGGACTTGGAAATATGGAAATATAGATTAGCTTGAGCATGATTAGCCAACTCTGTTGTTTATGATTGTGTTGTAATGGAGGACTGATTGGGCTCATTGCGTCCAGTTGAAAGATCAATTCTGGTCATGGAATTGGCATATTGTGAGCACTACTGAAAAATGCTATTTGCATGTTGCATTTTCTATCGGTCTATTGTTGACTTTTTTTGTTGGTGACACTTTAAATATCTTGATCATTTGCATCTGTTTAAGTCTGTCAAAAGTGTGCATGTGTTTGTTAGGTGTATGGATTTTCAATAAAAGTCCCACTCGTGGTCTTCTCAAATGAAACTTGTTTTTGACAGTATGGAGCCCAAATACCACAGAGGGGTTTAGAAGGGAGGAACTCCCTCAAACTTTTATTCTACAGGCTGGGATCCACACTGTGCAGCTGTTATTCTATAGGCTGGGATCCACACTATGCAGCTGTTATTCTATAGGCTGGGATCCACACTGTGCAGCTGTTATTCTATAGGCTGGGATCCTCACTATGCAGCTGTTATTCTATAGGCTGGGATCCTCACTATGCAGCTGTTATTCTATAGGCTGGGATCCTCACTATGCAGCTGTTATTCTATAGGCTGGGATCCTCACTATGCAGCTGTTATTCTATAGGCTGGGATCCACACTATGCAGCTGTTATTCCATAGGCTGGGATCCACACTGTGCAGCTGTTATTCTATAGGCTGGGATCCTCACTATGCAGCTATTATTCCATAGGCTGGGATCCACACTATGCAGCTGTTATTCTATAGGCTGGGATCCTCACTATGCAGCTGTTATTCTATAGGCTGGGATCCTCACTGTGCAGCTGTTATTCTATAGGCTGGGATCCACACTATGCAGCTGTTATTCCATAGGCTGGGATCCACATAATGCAGCTGTTATTCCATAGGCTGGGATCCACATAATGCAGCTGTTATTCCATAGGCTGGGATCCACACTATGCAGCTGTTATTCCATAGGCTGGGATCCACATAATGCAGCTGTTATTCCATAGGCTGGGATCCACACTATGCAGCTGTTATTCCATAGGCTGGGATCCACATAATGCAGCTGTTATTCCATAGGCTGGGATCCACACTATGCAGCTGTTATTCTATAGGCTGGGATCCTCACTGTGCAGCTGTTATTCTATAGGCTGGGATCCACACTATGCATCTGTTATTCCATAGGCTGGGATCCACATAATGCAGCTGTTATTCCATAGGCTGGGATCCACATAATGCAGCTGTTATTCCATAGGCTGGGATCCTCACTGTGCAGCTGTTATTCCATAGGCTGGGATCCTCACTGTGCAGCTGTTATTCTATAGGCTGGGATCCTCACTATGCAGCTGTTATTCCATAGGCTGGGATCCACACTGTGCAGCTGTTATTCCATAGGCTGGGATCCTCACTGTGCAGCTGTTATTCTATAGGCTGGGATCCACACTATGCAGCTGTTATTCCATAGGCTGGGATCCACATAATGCAGCTGTTATTCCATAGGCTGGGATCCACATAATGCAGCTGTTATTCCATAGGCTGGGATCCTCACTATGCAGCTGTTATTCCATAGGCTGGGATCCACATAATGCAGCTGTTATTCTATAGGCTGGGATCCTCACTATGCAGCTGTTATTCTATAGGCTGGGATCCACACTATGCAGCTGTTATTCTATAGGCTGGGATCCTCACTATGCAGCTGTTATTCCATAGGCTGGGATCCACATAATGCAGCTGTTATTCCATAGGCTGGGATCCACATAATGCAGCTGTTATTCCATAGGCTGGGATCCACATAATGCAGCTGTTATTCTATAGGCTGGGATCCACATAATGCAGCTGTTATTCCATAGGCTGGGATCCTCACTATGCAGCTGTTATTCCATAGGCTGGGATCCTCACTATGCAGCTGTTATTCTATAGGCTGGGATCCACACTATGCAGCTGTTATTCTATAGGCTGGGATCCTCACTATGCAGCTGTTATTCCATAGGCTGGGATCCACATAATGCAGCTGTTATTCCATAGGCTGGGATCCACATAATGCAGCTGTTATTCCATAGGCTGGGATCCACATAATGCAGCTGTTATTCTATAGGCTGGGATCCACATAATGCAGCTGTTATTCCATAGGCTGGGATCCTCACTATGCAGCTGTTATTCCATAGGCTGGGATCCACATAATGCAGCTGTTATTCCATAGGCTGGGATCCTCACTATGCAGCTGTTGTTCCATAGGCTGGGATCCTCACTATGCAGCTGTTATTCCATAGGCTGGGATCCTCACTATGCAGCTGTTATTCCATAGGCTGGGATCCACATAATGCAGCTGTTATTCCATAGGCTGGGATCCTCACTATGCAGCTGTTATTCCATAGGCTGGGATCCTCACTGTGCAGCTGTTATTCCATAGGCTGGGATCCTCACTATGCAGCTGTTATTCTATAGGCTGGGATCCACACTGTGCAGCTGTTATTCCATAGGCTGGGATCCTCACTATGCAGCTGTTATTCCATAGGCTGGGATCCACATAATGCAGCTGTTATTCCATAGGCTGGGATCCTCACTATGCAGCTGTTATTCCATAGGCTGGGATCCTCACTGTGCAGCTGTTATTCCATAGGCTGGGATCCTCACTGTGCAGCTGTTATTCTATAGGCTGGGATCCACACTGTGCAGCTGTTATTCTATAGGCTGGGATCCACACTATGCAGCTGTTATTCCATAGGCTGGGATCCACATAATGCAGCTGTTGCAAGAGCCCCTTTCTCACTGGCTGTCCACTGGTCGCAAAAACCAATGAGTGATAGGCAGCTTAAACTTCTTCAATTCAACCATTACTGGGTTAAAATATACATATACTTTTGTGAACAGCCATCCACAACCCGTGAGGTGCAAAAAGATAAATGACAGAGCAGTTAAATAAAGGTAAAAAAAATTAAAAAACTTGATCCTTTGTTTTCAACACTGATTTGAGAAAACGGAAAAGTGTCAAAGGTTTTTTTTCTTCTCGCAAACATCCTTTTTTTCTGAATTTAAAAGTAATCGTAGACGTAATCATGTCGTTTTTCAAAAGTATATTTCTAATGCTGTTAAAGTAATGGATGACAGTTTTAATGCTGGTAAAGTAATGGATGACAGTTTTAATGCTGTTAAAGTAATGGATGACAGTTTTAATGCTGGTAAAGTAATGGATGACAGTTTTAATGCTGGTAAAGTAATGGATGACAGTTTTAATGCTGTTAAAGTAATGGATGACAGTTTTAATGCTGGTAAAGTAATGGATGACAGTTTTAATGCTGGTAAAGTAATGGATGACAGTTTTAATGCTGGTAAAGTAATGGATGACAGTTTTAATGCTGGTAAAGTAATGGATGACAGTTTTAATGCTGGTAAAGTAATGGATGACAGTTTTAATGCTGGTAAAGTAATGGATGACAGTTTTAATGCTGGTAAAGTAATGGATGACAGTTTTAATGCTGGTAAAGTAATGGATGACAGTTTTAATGCTGGTAAAGTAATGGATGACAGTTTTAATGCTGTTAAAGTAATGGATGACAGTTTTAATGCTGGTAAAGTAATGGATGACAGTTTTAATGCTGGTAAAGTAATGGATGACAGTTTTAATGCTGGTAAAGTAATGGATGACAGTTTTAATGCTGGTAAAGTAATGGATGACAGTTTTAATGCTGGTAAAGTAATGGATGACAGTTTTAATGCTGGTAAAGTAATGGATTTCAGTTCATAAAAAAAAAATATATCTGTTACATGTAACCCATTACACCCCAGTCCTGCTTATAGTTTGTTTAAAGTGGGACCTCGGGTCATTATTGCAAAAGAGAAAGTGTTCTCGATGTGTTACCTGGTTAAATAAAGGCTAAATCAATGACCGAACAGTACACCCCCTCCCCTCACTGTCCTCCCTGTAGGAGTCGGAGCGTCTGGAGGTGGTGAACTCCGACCTAAAGGCCCAAATCGAAGAGCTGAGGATGGAGAGACAGCAGCTAATGGTGATGCTCAACCTCCACCGCCCCACCTGCATCGTCCGCACCGACAGCGTCAAGACCCCTGAGAGCGAGGCCAACCCCCTGCTCGAACTCCTGGCCGCCGAAAAGCTGGAGGCCTCTAAGTGAAACCACAGAGGGAAAGTGAAACCGAAGGAAGGAAGGAATCCGACTGGAAGAAAATCAACTGCCGTCAAAGATGACGAAAGATTTAAAACAATCACCTGATGCTTTTGTTGTTGAAGCACTTATGTGCTGTGTGTTGAGCGCCAAGCTGGAGACTCAAGTCTGCCTTTGCCCAAAAGACAAAGGGGGTTGTTAGGGTTCCGTTGCCTCGGTAACACCTCGGTAACGTTACCCGATTGGGTTCTGAGGGAAGAGGGAGGAGCCTAAATGCCCAACCCAGTTATCTCTGCGGCCACACAGTTTACTTACTGCAACCAACCACCGTAACAACAAGGGACAGATGGAAGAAGATATATTGTGATATATTTATATTTAGTGGAAACTATCGTTTCGAAAGGGGAAACACTAAGATCAATCACTATGGTGCTCTGTTACCCGGCACTTACCGACTCTGAGACAAACAAAGAGGTTGTTGTGATATTCTAAACATGTGTAACTGTAGAGGCACACAGGTGTAGCCAGCCAGTGTACTGTATACCATGTTGAAATACACAGGTGTAGCCAGCCAGTGTACTGTATACCATGTTGAAATACACAGGTGTAGCCAGCCAGTGTACTGTATACCATGTTGAAATACACAGGTGTAGTGTACTGTATACCATGTTGAAATACACAGGTGTAGCCAGCCAGTGTACTGTATACCATGTTGAAATACACAGGTGTAGCCAGCCAGTGTACTGTATTCCATGTTGACATACACAGGTGTAGCCAGCCAGTGTACTGTATACCATGTTGAAGTACACAGGTGTAGCCAGCCAGTATACCATGTTGAAGTACACAGGTGTAGCCAGCCAGTATACCATGTTGAAGTACACAGGTGTAGCCAGCCAGTATACCATGTTGAAATACACAGGTGTAGCCAGCCAGTATACCATGTTGAAGTACACAGGTGTAGCCAGCCAGTATACCATGTTGAAATACACAGGTGTAGCCAGCCAGTATACCATGTTGAAATACACAGGTGTAGCCAGCCAGTATACCATGTTGAAATACACAGGTGTAGCCAGCCAGTATACCATGTTGAAGTACACAGGTGTAGCCAGCCAGTATACCATGTTGAAATACACAGGTGTAGCCAGCCAGTATACCATGTTGAAGTACACAGGTGTAGCCAGCCAGTATACCATGTTGAAGTACACAGGTGTAGCCAGCCAGTATACCATGTTGAAGTACACAGGTGTAGCCAGCCAGTATACCATGTTGAAATACACAGGTGTAGCCAGCCAGTATACCATGTTGAAATACACAGGTGTAGCCAGCCAGCATACCATGTTGAAGTACACAGGTGTAGCCAGCCAGTATACCATGTTGAAGTACACAGGTGTAGCCAGCAGTATACCATGTTGAAGTACACAGGTGTAGCCAGCCAGTATACCATGTTGAAGTACACAGGTGCAGCCAGTCAGTATACCATGTTGAAGTACACAGGTGTAGCCAGCCAGTATACCATGTTGAAATACACAGGTGTAGCCAGCCAGTATACCATGTTGAAGTACACAGGTGTAGCCAGCCAGTATACCATGTTGAAGTACACAGGTGTAGTACTATTCTAGGATTTGTTCATTACCAAGTTGGAACATATTTTTATTTCATATTATAATGCTCATTTTTGTTGTTGTTGTTGTTGTTGTCTATCCTCTGCCTTGACGATGGAAGTATCACGGTTGATCCGATTTGAGGGGACGCTGGCGTCATAAAATAAAAGCACATATAAAACTATATGAAATAATGTTTACGCTCCTGTTGTTTATTACAAATAAAATGTAAAAAAAGGCATTGTTAATTCAAATGTCTGTATTTCAATATACTTATTTTATACCGTTTTATAAGTGACATATATATATATATTGTGTATGAAAAGCCTTGTAATTGTTGTAATCACTTGATGTGATTTTTGTGCATTTGACATCAGTGTCCCGTTGTATTTTTTCAATATTAAAAGGCCCAGAGGAGTCAAAAAAAAGGTGATACCTGTGTTTTATATATATTTCCAAACTTTAAGGTTGGAATAATGTTGTTCCAAAACGTCTCTGACAATATCAGCTATTTTTCAGTTTCCCCCACCCCAACTCAAACCACTCCCAGACAGTCCTAGCAAAAGTATTGCTTGAGAAACTGCTCTTTGCTAAGAAGCTATTTTTTTTTCTTTCTTTTTGGACCGCGGTAAGGTACTTAAATTGTTACTCAGAAATGTTCACGTGCTTCTTGCTTTCATTTCAACACGCCCACTCCTTTCCACACGCCCACTCCTTTCAACACGCCCACTCCTTTCAACACGCCCACTCCTTTCAACACGCCCACTCCTTTCCACACGCCCACTCCTTTCCACACGCCCACTCCTTTCCACACGCCCACTCCTTTCAACACGCCCACTGTAACGGTTCTCGTCTGGTGAAGGAGAAGCAAACCAAAATGCAGCGTGGTATTTTTGAGACATGTTTAATACGAAGAAAACAAACAATACAAAAACAACAAACGGAACGTGAAAACCTACACAGCCTATCTGTTGACAACTAACACAGAGACAGGAACAATCACCCACCAAACACTCAAAGAATATGGCTGTCTAAATATGGTTCCCAATCAGAGACAACGATACACACCTGCCTCTGATTGAGAACCACTCCAGACAGCCATAGACTTTGCTAGATAACCCCACTAAGCCACACACACAACACCCCACAAAACCCCAAGACAAAATACACCACAATAAACCCATGTGACACCCTGGCCTGACCAAATAAATGAAGACAAACACAACATATTATGACCAGGGCGTGACACCCACTCCTTTCAACACGCCCACTCCTTTCAACACGCCCACTCCTTTCAACACACCCACTCCTTTCAACACGCCCACTCCTTTCAACACGCCCACTCCTTTCCTTCGAACACGCCCACTCCTTTCAACACAACCACTCCTTTCAACACGCCCACTCCTTTCAACATGCCCACTCCTTTCAACACGCCCACTCCTTTCAACACGCCCACTCCTTTCAACACGCCCACTCCTTTCCTTCGAACACGCCCACTCCTTTCAACACGCCCACTCCTTTCAACACGCCCACTCCTTTCAACACGCCCAGTACTTTCACCTACTCGCCAATACTCCGCTCACCATATTGGGAGGTAGCTACCTCCTTCTCTAAAAAGTTCTCTACTGGAGATTTGGATATAATGATGAGATACTCTACATGGTCAAAAGTATGTGGACACCTGCTCATATATAACTATATATAATATATAATATATAATCAAAATCATGGCGGCATTAATATGGAATATCCAATTCATCCCAAAGGTGTTCAATGGGGTTGAGGTTAAGGCTCTGTGCAGGCCAGTCAAGTTCTTCCACACCGATCACGACAAAACCATTTCCGTACGGACCTTGCTTTGTGCGCGAGGGGGGCATTGTCATGCTGAAACAGGAATGTGCCTTCATCAAACTGTTGCCACAACAGTTGGAAGTGATTGTGTGATCCACTGTGATAGATGGAATCAAACCAGGGTCTGTAGTGACACCTCTAGCACTGAGATTCAGCGATTTAGACCACTGTGATAGATGGAATCAAACCAGGGTCTGTAGTGACACCTCTAGCACTGAGATTCAGCGATTTAGACCATTGTGATAGATGGAATCAAACCAGGGTCTGTAGTGACACCTCTAGCACTGAGATTCAGCGATTTAGACCACTGTGATAGATGGAATCAAACCAGGGTTTCAAATTCATGCAATTCATCCCTATTTCCATGTCCAGTTCAGTACCTAGAATACAAGGGTTGGATTTGCACTAATCAATTTCAAGTCGGAAAAATCATGTAGCAAATCTGCCTTTACGGTTAGCTTCATATACATGATGTACTGGTATCATTGTTGACTGGACTCCCCGCTTGTGCCATCAAACCCCAGCAAACTTTGTCCAGAACACTGAACCATGTCATCCTGCTCCTTCTCACTCCTCCACTGGCTTCCACAATAAGCTCACATCCACTACAAGACCATGGTGCTTACCTATGGAACAGCAAGAGGAACGACCCCTCCCTACCTTCAGGCTCTAGCTCAAAACCCTACACCCTAACCTGAGCACTCCGTTCTGTACAGCCACCTCTGTCTGGTCTCTTGGCCCTCCCACTCCTGACGTCAATAATCCCATGATGTCAGTAATCTTCAGGTTGGATAGCTGGAGCTCTAGAAAGATGCCCCAGTTTCCAACTTGGAATTCTGAGCAGGATGACCGTTCCAACAAAAAGATTCCAGTCTAACTCCTTTCTTTTCCCGAGTTCTCAGTCGTCTTGTATGCACATAAGTCAGAAGTCGGAGATTTCCGAGTTCCCAGTTTGTCTTGAATGCGGCAATACAGAACATACCATACTGGGTCACCCATAACAAGTGAGCAGGCTTTGAGCACAGATCGAGACAAAATGAAATTTGAACACCGTTGCAATTCTATATGCCACCACAAGAGATCGTTATACAATCATATAAACTGTGTGACGCGTGGTGTGACGTCACGAATTTAACTTCAAATGCCTTTAAAATCCTCTCGTCTCTCGCCGGGCGCAGTGGCGTGCGCCTGTAATCCAAGTTGCTGGGAGGCTTAGGCTGTCGGATCGTTTGAGCTCAGGAGTTCTGAGCTCCAGTGGACTATGCCGATCGGGTGTCCGCACTAAGTTCGGTATCGATATGGTGCTCCTGGGGAGCCCGGGACCACCAGGTCGTCTAAGGAGGGGTGCACCGGCCCAGGTCGGAAACGGAGCAGGCCAAAGCCCCCGTGCCGCTCAGTAGTGGGATCGCGCCTGTGAATAGACGCTGTGGTGCAGCCTGAGCAATATAGCGGGACACAGTCTTTTTGAGGTGGATTTTTTTTTTCTTCTTGTAAATCCGTTCGATGTTTTTTTTCTTCTTCTCGCTTGAACATGTGTAAAGGAAATAGATATGTCCTTAACTGTCCATACAATGTGTGTGAAACGCTGGTGATATTACTTAATGTCTGTAGTATAATCAATGAACTGTAATTGTTTTCTGTTCGTTTCAGCTCAGGAAACTACTGAAATAAATGTTTCTTTATGGAAAGACGCCCTAAACACTGACATCTATATCGCCTCCTACTGGAATAAAGGTGAAATAATCATTATTATTAGGAAGCGTTACTTAAAATATCCAACAAGGGCCGCTCTTTGACCGTCGACTGGTATGTGACTTTTGGCGGCTGATGGTGTATCACAACAGGTTTTTTGATTGGTTATTGAGCTATCCAAACGTGAGTTATAGTCCCTCCCTCTTTGCGGACATTGACGGGATTTGATTTACGTGTTCAGCGTGTCATGTAAAAATCTCCCCTGCTTGAAATTGCACCGCCGCCATCCTAACCTTTCAACAACAACTTATTATTAATGCTGAGTTATTTACACCGGGTCAAAAGTTTATTGAATTCGTTATGGAATGCAATCCCAGGCATGAGCCCCATTCAAAACCCACGTTTTAGTCGGCTCAAAACAAAAGTGATAGAGTGACTAGTTTGAAAATTCAAATATATATTGTAAGTATTTTTCTGGACAATGCATCATACTTCCTTGTTGACAACATGGCCGAGCGTAGCAGATTACTGTCGGTTTGAGAGGGTGATCCTCCGTCACTGTGTTTTCCCGGTGGTTCAACCATGTCACGAGTGGAAATGTGTTGGTCGCGGTATTTTTTGGGCAACCTCTAAATTGCTCCGCTACCATTTTGGCGTTTCAACAACAAAACGATCTATTTCACTGTGACCTGTTGCTGACTATCAGGCTGGCTGTTGTTAACTATCAGGCAGGCTGTTGTTGACTATCAGGCAGACTGTTGTTAACTATCAGGCAGGCTGTTGTTAACTATCAGGCAGGCTGTTGTTGACTATCAGGCAGGCTGTTGTTGACTATCAGGCAGGCTGTTGTTGACTATCAGGCAGGCTGTTGTTGACTATCAGGCAGGCTGCTGTTGACTATCAGGCAGGCTGTTGTTGACTATCAGGCAGGCTGTTGTTGACTATCAGGCTGTTGTTGACTATCAGGCTGTTGTTAACTATCAGGCAGACTGTTGTTGACTATCAGGCAGGCTGTTGTTGACTATCAGGCAGGCTGTTGTTGACTATCAGGCAGGCTGTTGTTGACTATCAGGCAGGCTGTTGTTGACTATCAGGCAGGCTGTTGTTGACTATCAGGCAGGCTGTTGTTGACTATCAGGCAGACTGTTGTTGACTATCAGGCAGGCTGTTGTTAACTATCAGGCTGTTGTTGACTATCAGGCAGGCTGTTGTTGACTATCAGGCTGGCTGTTGTTGACTATCAGGCAGGCTGTTGTTGACTATCAGGCAGGCTGTTGTTGACTATCAGGCAGGCTGTTGTTGACTATCAGGCAGGCTGTTGTTGACTATCAGGCAGGCTGTTGTTGACTATCAGGCAGGCTGTTGTTGACTATCAGGCTGGCTGTTGTTGACTATCAGGCAGGCTGTTGACTATCAGGACTATCAGGCTGGCTGTTGTTGACTACCAGGCAGGCTGTTGTTGACTATCAGGCAGGCTGTTGTTGACTATCAGGCTGGCTGTTGTTAGGCAGGCTGTTGTTAACTATCAGGCAGGCTGTTGTTGACTATCAGGCAGGCTGTTGTTGACTATCAGGCAGGCTGTTGTTGACTATCAGGCAGGCTGTTGTTGACTATCAGGCAGGCTGTTGTTAACTATAAGTAGTATTGACAACTGTTTTGACCAGTTGTAGGCTATTCAGATACCAATTATCAACTCTTTCCCATAAAATATTAACACGATAGAACTGATGTGCTATCAGGCAATAAATAACCACAACAAGGCACTTTGAAAGGCGACTAGTTTAATCAGGCAGCTGTTCTAATGTGGCCTTTGTTTATGGAAAACCTATCAAACTGTTGTTGACTATCAGGCTTTGTTGACTATGCTCTGTTCTTGGGTTTCAGGCAGCGGGCAATCAGCGTTGCACTAGGTGGTAATTTAAAAAGGAAGTTATTGTGTCATGTGCTTCCTGTTATGAGGAAAACTATCAGAATGAAACTGACAGGCTTCATTTGCATATGTTGGACCAGCATATTAATTTCTATGCCATTGTAGCCTAACATTTTGTTCAATAAATATGTTGAAATGAAGATATCACTAGTCATTGCAAATCAATTTGTGTCACTTGTGTTGACTACCTGCTTGCAAGGCGGATTAAATACTATAGTCAGTTTATAACTTCAGTTTATTGTTGTTGTAGAATTGTGTTATTATGCAATACATAATGACCATGTTTTAGGTAATTCAATTGGAGGCTGTTTATCAATTGTGATCAGGCAGGCTGCATGCTCAGGCAGTTCTATTCACAATTGCTGATCAGCTGTTGTTTGAAGGCATTTGTTAATTCAGTAGCTGTCAATCATATTATTCAGCAATTATCAACCCTTTCCCATAAAAATAACCTGGCAGTTGTTGACACGTTTATTCAGAATATCCATGTTATATAGAGTACCAGTCAAAGGATGGACACCATGCTCATTGTAGAACAATATCAAAATATATGTTATATTTGAGATTCTTCAAAGTTAGCCAACCTTTGCCATGATGACAGCTTGGCACACTCTTGGCATTCTCTCAACCAGCTCCATGAGGTATTCACCTGGAATGCGTTTCAATTAACAGCATATTAATTTCTATGCCATTGTAGCCTAACATTTAGTTCAATAAATATGTTGAAATGAAATTAACAGTGTGCCTACCTGCCTCGATTAAATAAGTTCATTTATAAATTTCTTTCCTTAATGTGTTTTATGCCAATCAGTTGTGTTTTGTGACAAGGTAGTGTGGGTATACAGAAGATAGACCTATTTGGTAAAAGACCAAGTCCATATTATGGCAAGAACAGATCAAATATGCAAAGAGAAATGACAGACCATCATTATTTTAAGACATGAAGGTCAGTCAATGCAGAACATTTCAAGAACTTTGAACGTCTCTTCAAGTGCAGTCGCAAAAACCATCAAGTGCTATGATGAAACTGGCTCTCATGAGGACCGCCACAGGAAAGGAAGACCCAGAGTTACCTCTGCTGTAGAGGATAAGTTCATTAGTTAACTGCAATTCAGATTTCAGCCCAAATAAAATCTTCACAGATTTCAAGTAACAGACACATCTCAACTGTTCAGAGGAGATTGTGTGAATCAAACCTTCATGGTCGAATTGCTGCAAAGAAACCACTTCTAAAGGAAACCAATAATAAGAAGAGACTTGCTTGGGCCAAGAAACACGATCAGTGGACATTAGATGCACTTAGTTTTACGAGCATTTAAAAGCAGTTGGAGGCCACAGAAGGAGTGTTGTATGGCGTTGAAGCACAGTGTCCAAACAAGGGCCAGATTTATACATAATGGTGTCGTTCGAAGAGGGGATGACTGTGGCAGCTTTCCAATCTTTATTTACTTACTTATTTACTCATTTATTTACTTGTTTATTTACTCATTTATTTATTTACTTGTTTATTTACTTGTTCATTTACTCGTTTATTTATTTACTCATTTATTTATTTACTTGTTTATTTACTCGTTTATTTACTCGTTAATTTACTAATTTATTTACATGTTTATTTACTTGTTTATTTACTCATTTATTTACACATTTATTGTCTTGTTTATTTACTTATTTATTTATTCCACGTGCATTTATTACACCATCATTGTGCCCAAAACAATCCCGCATATACAGAAATGTAACTGGGTGTATTGAGCTATAGGCCCAGATCATACGGAAGTCATGACTCCACGTGAATAGCAGTGAATTCCGCCGAGGTTGGCTCTCCTGCCCGTTCAGGCGGTGCTCGGCGGTCGTCGTCACCGTCCTACTAGCCACTACCGATCCCTTTTCGTGTATCTGTTGGTTTTGTCTGATTGGTTTCACCTGTGTGTTGTTTAGTTAATTAGTGTCTGTATATAATGTAGGTTGTCCCGCCCTTGTTTTGTGCGGGATTGATTATTTGTCATCTATGTCTGTCGGTGGTCTTGTGATTCTTATTCTCCGGTTCGTCTTTTATCCTGTGTTGGATATTTTCACCCTGTGTGTATTTGGGTTGACCGTGTTTATTTGTTGACCGGAGAATAAAACTTTCATATCGCTATCTGCGCCTGATTCCACCCACCTTGATTAGACGTGACAAGCAGGCTGATCCTTCGTGTTGGTACAGTACAGATATTGTGAAGAAAAAGCAAACCATTGTTTTTTATCTGTTTTGGTTTTAGCACTTTGGGAAGAATTTATTTCTTTAACATTGTGATCGCAAACAAAAAATACAAAGTACACAACAAAAATTAGACAAATAATCAAAAGAGTATAAACATTTAATTGCGGGGATACTCTTTAAAAAAAACAGGATCATCTTGTTTTAAAGCTGAAATTAGTAGCTATTTGGGCGACCCAACCAAATTTCACATAGAAATGGGAGTAATAGATCTGTCATTCTCATTGAAGGCAAGTCTAAGACGCAGTAGATCTGTTCTATGTGCGCTAATTCTATGCTTCCCGTTCTTCATTTGCTTCTTTTATGTTCGGTTTTGTACAACAGCTTCAAACAGCTGAAAATACAATATTTTTGGTTATGGAAAATATATTTCACAGCGGTACCATGATTCACTTGTTTTGCCACAGAAACTGCAATTAGGCAAACGATTAGAATTTTAGCAACCAGGAAATGGAGGAGGGATTTTTGCATAGTACATCTTTCACGCAACCCTAGAAATCACTTCCTTCAATGGTGCCCTATTCTTAACAGCAAAGCAAGATACAGATCTTGACCCAAGTTGAGTTTCACGGAGTGCCTGCTCCCTCTTAGCAGAAGAAAAAAAAACAAAAAAACATCACAAGTCCAATTTGGGTTATTTTCACAGATTCAACAGCACCCAACATCTTTTCCACCCACATGATAGCACAAATGGATCAGCCAATAGGCCTGAATCCACTTTCTCCAAAATCTCACTCCCACTGTACCAAACTAATCTTTCTCATAACCATGTCCATCAATACAAAAACTTGGGCTCCGAGCTCTTCACCTCACTTAAATCTCCCTCATTCACTTCCATCTCCAGAACTACTTGTTCTTTGACAAGCCATTTTCAACAGATTCAAACTCAACCTTTGCCTCCTTCACTCTCTTCAACCTCTTCTTCCTCCTCATTTTCCTCATCCACTCGTCACTCGAAATCCACCTTTCCTTATCCCGTCCCAATATTAATCTTCTCCCGGCTCTGCTAGTGGCCCATTGGCATCTGGACGGAACTTCAACTCATGAGTATAATTAGACAAGGCTGGTATACAATCGTGTCCCTGCCGGTAAACCAATTCAACCCAAAACTGGCCTTGACTATCCGCCATTATGGCATTATCTCCAGAATAGGCTACTGAGGATGGGGTCGGAATTTCAATCACTGAATCAAATATGTACAGTACTAGTCAAAAGTTTTAGAACACCTACTCATTCAAGGGTTTTTCTTAATTTTTTACTATTTTCTACATTGTATAACAATAGTGAAGACATCAAACCTATGAAATAACACATATGGAATCATGTAGTAACCAAAAAAAGTGTTAAACAAAACAAAAATATATTTTATATTTTATATTCTTCAAATAGCCACTGAAAATAGCTGACTGGTGGCTTCAAAGCCTCATAATTAATGGGCAATACATAGCATCATCGATCCAGGGTTTAAATACATCATTGGTTGGGATGCATTCTGGTCTTGTCCTTGAAGCTCTTCAGAACATGTTTCTGTGTTGGAGGCTCTTCTGCCAGGCAGGAGGTGTTTAGGTCTGCCTTTTCTTCAGGCGCACAATGATTGTTTTCTTGATCTCATGACACCAAATGCAACAAAAACAACAGCAGTAACTTCAAAATGGTGGCTACATAATGAAGAGAGACCTTCCATGTAAAAACAACAGCAGTAACTTCAAAATGGTGGCTACATAATGAAGAGAAACCTTCCATGTAAAAACAACAGCAGTAACTTCAAAATGGTGGCTACATAATGAAGAGAGACCTTCCATGTAAAAACAACAGCAGTAACTTCAAAATGGTGGCTACATAAATGAAGAGAAACCTTCCATGTAAAAACAACAGCAGTAACTTCAAAATGGTGGCTACATTATGAAGAGAAACCCTCCATATAAGGTTACATGCTATGTACTAGACTAGAGGACATAGACAAATACTTCATGGTTTCTGATAAAATACACAGGAACAGCGAGCGCCATCTTCACAAAATAAAACGATCAGAAAACCCTGAAAGACATACGCAAAGGTTATTTATGTATTCACCAATATAGTCTGTACAATCCCCCCCCCCCTACTCTGACTGGAAAAGTGACACATAAAATCAGAACAAATGTAAACAATGTCTTGACTTTCAGGTTGATGATCACTACGCGACCAATGATGTGGAGACCTGCTCGTCAAACATCTCATTCCAGAATCATGGGCATTATATGGGGACGGTCCCCCCTTTGACGTGAGGCTTTTCACTAGATGTTGGAACATTGCTGCAGTTGACTTGCTTACATTCAACCACGAGAGCATTAGTGAGGTTGGGCAATGATGTTGGGGGTGATTAGGCCTGGCTCGCAGTCGGCGCTTCAATTCGTCCCAAAGGTACTCGATGTGGTCAGGGCAATGTGCAGGCCAGTCAAGTTCTTCCACAGCGAACTCGACAAACCATTTCTGTATGGACCTCACTTTGTACACGGTGGCATTGTCATACTGAAACAGGAAAGGGTCTTCCCCAAACTGTTGCCACAGAGTTGGAAGCACAGAATCATCTAGAATGTCATTGTATGCTGTGGCGTTAAGATTTCCCTTCACTGGAACTAAGAGGCCCGAACCATGGAAAACATCCCCAGACCATTATTCCTCCTCCACCAAACTTTACAGTTGGCACTATGCATTCGGGTAGGTAGCGTTCTCTCCAAACCCAGATTCGTCCGTTGTACTGCCAGATGGTGAATTGTGATTCATCACTCTAGAGAATGCATTTCCACTGCTCCAGAGTCCAATGGCGGCGAGTTTTATATCACTCCAGCCGACGCTTGGCATTGCACATGGTGATCTGAGGCTTATGTGCGGCTGCTCGGCCATGGAAACCCATTTCACGAAGCTCCCGGCGAACAGTGCTTGTGCTGACCTTGCTTCCAGAGACTGTTTGGAACTTGGTGAGTGTTACAGACAATTTTTACACACTACGGCACTCGGCAGTCCCATTCTGTGATCTTGTGTGGCTTACCACTTTGTGGCTGAGCCGTTGTTGCTCCTAGACGTTTCCACTTCACAATAACAGCACTTACAGTTGAACCGGGGCAGCTCTAGCAGGGCAGAAATTTGATGAACTGACTTGCTGGAAAGGTGGCATCCTATGACGGTGCCATGTTGAAAGTCACTGAGCTCTTCAGTAAGGCCATTCTACTGCCAATGTTTGTCTATGTCGACTGCATGGCTGTGTCCTCGATTTTATACACCTGTAAGCAACAGGTGTGGCTGAAATAGCTGAATTCACTAATTTGAAGGGGTGTCCACATACTTTTGTATATATATATATATATATATATATATATATATATAGTAACTTCCAGGTACCTTACACATCGCCCATTATAGTGGGCGATTGGTTGACTGGGTGGTTGACTGGAGTTTTTTACATACTGGGATGGTTGACTGGGTGGTTGACTGGATGGTTGACTGGAGTTTTTTACATACCGGGATGGTTGACTGGGTGGTTGACTGGGTGGTTGACTGGGTGGTTGACTGGTGTTTTCTACATACCGGGATGGTTGACTGGTAAGGTTGACTGGGTGGTTGACTGGATGGTTGACTGGGTGGTTGACTGGATGGTTGACTGGATGGTTGACAGGTTGGTTGACTGGGTGGTTGACTGGGTGGTTGACTGGGTGATTGACTGGATGGTTGACTGGGTGGTTGACTGGCTGGTTGACTGGGTGGTTGACTGGATGGTTGACTGGATGGTTGACTGGGTGGTTGACTGGATGGTTGACTGGGTGGTTGACTGGATGGTTGACTGGATGGTTGACTGGGTGGTTGACTGGATGGTTGACTGGATGGTTGACTGGGTGGTTGACTGGGTGTTTGACTGGGTGTTTGACTGGGTGGTTGACTGGGTGGTTGACAGGTTGGTTGACTGGATGGTTGGCTGGGTTGTTGACAGGTTGGTTGACTGGATGGTTGACAGGTTGGTTGACTGGATGGTTGACAGGTTGGTTGACAGGTTGGTTGACTGGATGGTTGACTGGAGGGTGACTGGATGGTTGACTGGATGGTTGACTGGATGGTTGACTGGATGGTTGACTGGGTGGTTGACTGGGTGTTTGACTGGGTGGTTGACTGGGTGGTTGACTGGGTGGTTGACAGGTTGATTGACTAGATGGTTGACTGAGGTTGACAGGTTGGTTGACTGGATCATTGACTGGATGGTTGACAGGTTGGTTGACTGGATGGTTGACAGGTTGGTTGACTGGATGGTTGACAGGTTGGTTGACTGGATGGTTGACTGGGGAGTTGACAGGTTGGTTGACTGGATGGTTGACTGGGTGGTTGACTGGGTGGTTGACAGGTTGGTTGACTGGATGGTTGACTGGGTGGTTGACTGGGTGGTTGACTGGGTGGTTGACTGGGTGGTTGACAGGTTGGTTGACTGGATGGTTGACTGGGTGGTTGACTGGATGGTTGACAGGTTGGTTGACTGGATGGTTGACTGGGTGGTTGACTGGGTGGTTGACTGGGTGGTTGACTGGGTGGTTGACAGGTTGGTTGACTGGATGGTTGACTGGGTGGTTGACTGGGTGGTTGACAGGTTGGTTGACAGGTTGGTTGACTGGATGGTTGACTGGGTGGTTGACAGGTTGATTGACTGGATGGTTGACAGGTTGGTTGACTGGATGGTTGACAGGTTGATTGACTGGATGGTTGACTGGGTGGTTGACTGGATGGTTGACAGGTTGATTGACTGGATGGTTGACTGGATGGTTGACAGGTTGGTTGACTGGGTGGTTGACAGGGTGGTTGACTGGGTGGTTGACAGGTTGGTTGACTGGATGGTTGACTGGATGGTTAACTGGGTGGTTGACTGGGTGGTTGACAGGTTGGTTGACTGGATGGTTGACTGGGTGGTTGACTGGGTGGTTGACTGGGTGGTTGACTGGGTGGTTGACTGGATGGTTGACTGGATGGTTGACTGGGTGGTTGACTGGGTGGTTGACTGGATGGTTGACAGGGTGGTTGACAGGTTGATTGACTGGGTGGTTGACTGGGTGGTTGACTGGGTGGTTGACTGGGTGGTTGACTGGATGGTTGACTGGATGGTTGACTGGGTGGTTGACTGGATGGTTGACAGGTTGGTTGACTGGATGGTTGACTGGATGGTTGACTGGGTCTCACCTCAGACAACACCCCTTTCTCTTTAAAGTGTATTACTTCTGACAGGGTCCAATAGGTCTCACCCCCTGTGACTATCCCCCTGAGGCTGGTGAGGTGCTGAGATAGGAGTAGTGTAGGCTGGTGGAAACTCCAAAGCTATGTGCTAATGTGTGACACTCAATCATCCGGTAAGAGTTTCTGTCTAAACTACAGGACGATAGATCCTCTTCCCCAGTCATCCATTAACCTCTACAGGATCGGTGTCTTCCCCCCCCGCGGGATGGTTGAGCTAACGTAGGCTAATGTGATTAGCATGAGGTTGTAAGTAACAAGAACATTTCCCAGGACATTTCCCCAGACATATCTGATATGAGCAGAAAGTTTAAATTCTTGTTAATCTAACTGTACTGCACAAATTTACAGAAGCTATTACAGTGAAATACTATCATGCTATTGTTTGAGGAGAGTGCACAGTTATGAACTTAAAAATGTATTGATAAACCAATTAGGCACATTTGGGCAGACTTGATACAACATTTTGAATAGACATGCAATGGTTCATTGGATCAATGAATAATGGAATAATACGCAGACACCATTATTCTGTATACTTCTGGCCCTTCTTTGGGCACTGTGTTAACAAACCTCCAGACGAGCTTCAATGCAATACAACACTCCTTCCGTGGTCTGGGCCCAGGTTATAGAAGGAGACAACAGATCTGGGACCAGGTTATAGAAGGAGACAACAGATCTGGGACCAGGTTATAGAAGGAGACAACAGATCTGGGACCAGGCTATAGGAGGAGACAACAGATCTGGGACCAGGCTATAGGAGACAACAGATCTGGGACCAGGTTATAGAAGGAGACAACAGATCTGGGACCAGGCTATAGAAGGAGACAACAAATCTGGGACCAGGCTATAGAAGGAGACAACAGATCTGGGACCAGGTTATAGAAGGAGACAACAGATCTGGGACCTGGCTATAGAAGGAGACAACAGATCTGGGACCAGTCTAAGTATTTGTATCTAACATGAAATTATTTGATTTCTTCAACCGAAAGGTTGCAAGTTCAAATCCCCGAGCTGACAAGGTACAAATCTGTCATTCTGCCCCTGAACAAGGCTGTTAACCCACTGTTCCTAGGCCGTCATTGAAAATAAGAATTTGTTCTTAACTGACTTGCCTAGTTAAATAAAGGTTTATTTATTTTATTGCTGTAGTCATATGAAAATATATCTAATTTGATAATCACCATCTCTCTGTCTCTCTCTCTGTCGCTGTCTCTGTCACTCTGTCTCTCTCTCTCTGTCGCTGTCTCTGTCACTCTGTCGCTGTCTCTCTGTCGCTGTCTCTGTCACTCTGTCGCTGTCTCTCTGTCGCTGTCTCTGTCACTCTGTCGCGGTCTCTCTGTCGCTGTCTCTCTGTCACTGTCTCTCTGTATGTGTCGCTGTCTGTCTCTGTCTCTCTGTCGCTGTCTGTCTCTGTCTCTCTGTCGCTGTCTGTCTCTGTCTCTCTGTCACTGTCTCTCTGTCTCTGTCTCTCTCTGTCTCTCTGTCGCTGTCTGTCTCTGTCTCTCTGTCGCTGTCTGTCTCTGTCTCTCTGTCACTGTCTGTCTCTGTCTCTCTGTCGCTGTCTCTCTGTCGCTGTCTCTCTGTCGCTGTCTGTCTCTGTCTCTCTGTCGCTGTCTGTCTCTGTCTCTCTGTCGCTGTCTGTCTCTGTCTCTCTGTCGCTGTCTGTCTCTGTCTGTCTCTGTCTCTCTGTCTCTGTCTCTCTCTGTCTCTCTGTCGCTGTCTGTCTCTGTCTCTCTGTCGCTGTCTGTCTGTCTCTCTGTCTGTCTGTCTCTGTCTCTCTGTCTCTGTCTCTCTGTCGCTGTCTGTCTCTGTCTCTCTGTCGCTGTCTGTCTCTGTCATTCTGTCTCTGTCTCTCTGTCTCTCTGTCTCTGTCTCTCTGTATGTGTCGCTGTCTGTCTCTGTCATTCTGTCTCTCTGTCTCTGTCTCTCTGTCTCTGTCTCTCTGTATGTGTCGCTGTCTGTCTCTGTCTCTCTGTCGCTCCATCTCTCTATGAAACTGTGTGTAAACAGTGTCTCATTCTACCTCCTACTATTCCAGTCTGGCTCATTCCAGGATCAGCATGTGATATATATTCCCCCTGTAAATAGAAGAATGGACACCCCGTGGGGTTTACTTGGTTGTAGATATGCCCCTATAGGTTGATACTGCTATGCAAACTTTCCAAGGGTCATGTGACTTCCAGTTGTGTGTCACTAACCCTGTTTTACCAGAAACCACATCAGACACTGGCTGCTAATTAGACAGTGTGTGTGTCAGTGAGAAAGAGAGGAAAGGAGGGCGGGAGAGTAATAGAAGAGAGAGAGAGAGAAAAAGAAAGAGTTCTTACTCATTAAGCGATCGACCAAGTTCAGCTAAGCCCACACACTCTCTCTCTCTCTCTCTCTCTCTCTCTCTCTCTCTGCTGTACACACGCTCACACAGCGGTACACACACATCGATACAGACACAAACAGAAAGCAGAAGTGGAGAGAGGCTCTGGATTTGGGGCGACGTGGTTGGTTATGGCTCATGGTTCTGACAGTAGTGATTCCAGTTATGGCAAAACCCCTTCGCCAGCGAGCAGCAGGCAGGTAAGGAGATCCTCTCTCTCCTTTCCACTTCTCTCGTAATATTGTGTATTTTCTTTCACTGTTGTTGTTTATTCAGTCATGAAGTGTTGTCATTAGGATATTAATACATAGACAGGTGAGGGCACCTTTTCTATCCTCTTCTGTCGCTGTCTGTCTCTGTCTCTCTCTGTCTCTCTCTGTCGCTGTCTCTCTGTCTCTCTGTCTGTCTCTGTCACTGTCTCTCTGTCACTGTCTCTGTCACTGTCTCTCTGTCTCTATCTCTCTGTCTCTGTCTCTCTCTATCGCTATCTCTCTGTCGCTGTCTCTCTGTATGTGTCGCTGTCTCTCTGTCTCTCTGTATGTGTCGCTGTCTCTCTGTCTCTCTGTATGTGTAGCTGTCTGTCTCTGTCTCTCTCTGTCGCTGTCTCTCTGTCACTGTCTCTGTCTGTCTCTCTCTGTCGCTGTCTTTCTGTCTCTCTGTCGCTGTCTGTCACTCTCTCTGTGTCGCTGTCTCTCTGTCTCGCTGTCACTGTCTCTGTCACTCTGCCTCTCTCGCTGTCTCTCTGTCTCTCTGTCTCTCTGTCTCTGTCTCTCTGTCGCTGTCTCTCTGTCTCTGTCTCTCTGTCGCTGTCTCTCTGTCACTCTGTCTCTGTCTCTCTGTCGCTGTCTCTCTCTGTCTCTCTGTCACTGTCTCTCTGTCTCTGTCTGTCTTCTGTCTCTCTGTCTCTCTGTCTGTCTCTGTCACTGTCTCTCTCTGTCTCTCTCTGTCGCTGTCTCTGTCTCTGTCTTTCTGTCTCTCTGTCTCTCTGTCTCTCTGTCGCTGTCTCTGTCACTGTCTCTCTCTGTTCTGTCTCTCTCTCTGTCGCTGTCTCTGTCTCTGTCTGTCTCTGTCTCTCTGTCTCTGTCTCTCTGTCTGTCTGTCTCTCTCTGTCTGTCTCTGTCTCTGTCGCTGTCTCTCTCTCTGTTGCTGTTTCTCTGTCTCTCTCTCTGTCTCTCTCTCTGTCGCTGTCTCTCTCTCTGTCGCTGTCTCTGTCTCTCTGTCTCTGTCTCTCTCTGTCGCTGTCTGTCTCTGTCTCTCTCTGTCGCTGTCTGTCTCTGTCTCTCTCTGTCGCTGTCTCTCTGTCTCTCTCTCTGTCGCTGTTTCTCTGTCTCTCTCTGTCGCTGTCGCTGTCTCTGTCACTGTCTCTCTCTCTGTCGCTGTCTCTGTCTCTCTGTCTCTCTCTGTCGCTGTCTGTCTCTGTCTTTCTCTGTCGCTGTCTTTCTGTCTCTCTCTCTGTCTCCCTCTCTCTGTCGATGTCTCTGTCTCTCTGTCTCTCTCTCTCTCTCTCATAACATGTATTCAATCATGAAGTGTTACCATTGGTATGTTGAGACATGTTAGAAGACTGTTATTGTTTTGTACATCAGCTCGGATGGGGCATTATAATCACCTTTTCAATAACATATCGTTGAGGTTTCATACATCACCATCACACGGCTGGTCATTTGAGACAGGTTTTGGGGTGCACGTTTTGTCTTTTTGTCCCTGGTATTACACAGCCGATTCAAATAATGAACTTATCATCAAGCTTTGACTATTTGAATCAGCTGTGTCGTGCTATAGAGTACAAACCAAAAGGTGTATCCCTTGGGTTCCCCAGGACAGAGTTTGTCTTCTTCCTTTGTGTTTAGATTTGGATTGGAATGTAGAATCATGTAGAATCATTCTAGAATCATGTAGAATCGTAGAATCATGTTAGAATCATGTAGAATCATGCTAGAATCGTGTACAATCATAGAATCACGTAGAATAATCATAGAATCATGCATGACAACACTGAAGAGTTTTCTTGATGACAATTATTTGTATAGTTAGGTGTGGCCTGGGAATGAAGGCCGTTTGATGAGCTGATATACATCTGCTGAGAAAGGATGGGTCGGGTGGGTCTGACTCGTCAGTTAACACATCACCTCGGATCACGCCTTGTTTCATGTCCCGATCATGGTATCAGAACAGCTTTGGAGAAATGATGCATCAGCCAAGTCATGCATCAAAGAAATGTCTCATCCTAGAACTGTCTCAATATTACTATGCATGATTATACATGTTCAATCTACAATATCTACTGTATACTGGAATGAACCCTAATACTCCACCTATTAGTGTGAGTTAGTTAGTTAGTTAGTCTGTTAGTCAGTTAGTCAAACAGTTAGTTAGTTAGCCTGTTAGTCAGTTAGTCAGTTAGTCAGTTAGTCTGTTAGTCAGTCAGTTAGTTAGTCAGTTAGTCAGTTAGTTAGTTAGTCTGTTAGTCAGTTAGTTAGTTAGTTAGTTAGTTAGTTAGTTAGTTGTTTAGTTAGTTAGTTAGTTAGTTAGTTAGTTAGTTAGTTAGTCAGTTAGTTGTTTAGTTAGTCAGTTAGTTAGTTAGTCTGTTAGTCAGTTAGTTAGTTAGTCTGTTAGTCAGTTAGTTAGTCTGTTAGTCAGTTAGTTAGTTAGTCTGTTAGTCAGTTAGTTAGTCAGTTAGTCAGTTAGTTAGTCTGTTAGTCAGTTAGTTAGTTAGTCTGTTAGTCAGTTAGTTAGTCAGTTAGTTAGTTAGTTAGTCAAACAGTTAGTTAGTCTGTTAGTCAGTTAGTTAGTCAGTTAGTCTGTTAGTCAGTTAGTCTGTTAGTCAGTTAGTTAGTCAGTTAGTTAGTTAGTTAGTTAGTTAGTTAGTTAGTTAGTTTCAGTTAGTTGTTTAGTTAGTTAGTTAGTCAGTCAGTCAGTCAGTCAGTCAGTCAGTTAGTTCGTTAGTTAGTCAAACAGTTAGTTAGTTAGTTAGTCAGTCAGTCAGTCAGTCAGTCAGTCAGTCAGTCAGTTAGTTAGTTAGTTAGTTAGTCAGTCAGTCAGTCAGTCAGTCAGTCAGTCAGTCAGTCAGTCAGTCAGTTAGTTAGTTAGTTAGTTAGTCAGTCAGTCAGTCAGTCAGTCAGTCAGTTAGTTAGTCAAACAGTTAGTTAGTTAGTTAAGTCAGTCAGTCAGTCAGTCAGTCAGTCAGTCAGTCAGTCAGTCAGTCAGTCAGTTAGTTAGTCAAACCGTTAGTTAGTCAAACAGTTAGTTAGTCAAACCGTTAGTTAGTCAAAGTCAGTCAGTCAGTCAGTCAGTCAGTCAGTCAGTCAGTCAGTCAGTTAGTCAGTCAGTTAGTTAGTCAGTCAGTCAGTCAGTCAGTCAGTCAGTCAGTCAGTCAGTCAGTCAGTTAGTTAGTTAGTTAGTTAGTTAGTTAGGGTGAGCAACAGTTTGTGTCCTGTCAGGAAGATGACTGCACTGTGTCTCTCCCCAGGGCTCCTCAGACAACATAAAGAAAGTCATGAGAAGAGAGAAGAACCGTATCGCTGCACAGAAGAGCAGGATGAGACAGACTCAGAAGGCAGACAGTCTACACCTGGTGAGGACGACTACCCACAATGCAACACACCGATGCATGCAACATGTCTGGCTATTGAGTTAGGCTGACCATCCACAATGCAACACACCGATGCATGTACCATGTCTGGCTGTGAGTTAGGCTGACTACCCACAATGCAACACACCGATGCATGCAACATGTCTGGCTGCGAGTTAGGCTGATTACCCACAATGCAACACACTAATGCTTGCACCATGTCTGGCTATGAGTTAGGCTGACTACCCACAATGCAACACACCGATGCATGCACCATGTCTGGCTGCGAGTTAGGCTGACTACCCACAATGCAACACACTGATGCATGCACCATGGCTGGCTAAAAGTTAGGCTGACTACCCACAATGCAACACACTGATGCATGCACCATGACTGGCTATGAGTTAGGCTGACTACCCACAATGCAACACACTGATGCATGCATCATGTCTGGCTATAAGTTAGGCTGACTACCCACAATGCAACACACCGATGCATGCACCATGTCTGGCTGCGAGTTAGGCTGACTACCCACAATGCAACACACTGATGCATGCACCATGGCTGGCTAAAAGTTAGGCTGACTACCCACAATGCAACACACTGATGCATGCACCATGTCTGGCTATGAGTTAGGCTGACTACCCACAATGCAACACACCGATGCATGCACCATGTCTGGCTATGAGTTAGGCATGGCATGAGCAGTGAATCAGTTGAGAATTATTATCCACAAGGCCTAATGTATGATATCATATCCCAGCACGGCTGGGTCTGGCATGAGCAATTTAGCAGTGAGTCAGTTGTGGCCTAAATAAACCCAATAAACATTTCACCCATAAAGGAATCTTATAGTGTTTCAAAAAGACTGTCTCCTTCTATAGCCTGGTCCCAGATCTGTTGTCTCCTTCTATAGCCAGGTCCCAGATCTGTTGTCTCCTTCTATAGCCTGGTCACAGATCTGTTGTCTCCTTCTATAACCTGGTCCCAGATCTGTTGTCTTCTCCTATAGCCTGGTCCCAGATCTGTTGTCTCCTCCTATAGCCTGGTCCCAGATCTGTTGTCTCCTCCTATAGCCTGGTCCCAGATCTGTTGTCTCCTCCCAGATCTGTTGTCTCCTTCTATAACCTGGTCCCAGATCTGTTGTCTCCTTCTATAGCCAGGTCCCAGATCTGTTGTCTCCTCCTATAGCCTGGTCCCAGATCTGTTGTCTCCTCCTATAGCCTGGTCCCAGATCTGTTGTCTCCTTCTATAGCCTGGTCCCAGATCTGTAGCCTGTCTCCTTCTATAGCCTGGTCCCAGATCTGTTGTCTCCTCCTATAGCCTGGTCCCAGATCTGTTGTCTCCTCCTATAGCCTGGTACTCAGACTATAAGTCAGTAACCGACTGGTTATGTAGTAATCTAACATTTTCAAGTCCTTCAAATCACGGGGACCATTTCCCCAGTCAACTACCACGATAAGACTGTGTTGTTGGGAATCTGTGTTGGTCTGTGTTGGTCTGTGTGAGATGATATTGACACGGTGCTGCTGATGGACCATGTGGCGATGTGTCATCGTGGCTTCTGTTGGGCTCAACACTTGAGCTTGAGTCCCAGATAGCACCCCTACTCCCTATATAGTGCACTACTTATGATTCTGATAGCTACGGAACTCTGGTCAAAATACGTGCACTGAATAGGGAATAGGGAAAGCCATTTGAGACCCTGCCGTGGCCAGATCTCTGCCTATGTGTTTGCTGTAGTGCTGAGAGTATTCATTATCACGTGTGGGCGTCAGCAACCCAGAGACCAGAACTAATGATTATTGCACTGAATCTTATCATCAGAAATAGGTGTTTTTCCTCCTGTTTTTACCTAGAATTCTCCACTGTGACAGTAGTTCTCTGTAGTGGTAGGCTGGTAGGCTGGTAGGGCATGCTGGTGGGGTGGGCCGGTAGGCTGGTGGGCCGGTGGTAGGTTGGTAAGCTGGTGGGCTGGTGGGGTGGTAGGCTGGTAGGCCGGTAGGCTGGTGGGCTGGTAGGCTGGTAGACACCGGCTGGTAGGCTGGTAGCTGGTAGGCTGGTAGGTTGGTAAGCTGGTAGGCTGGTAGGCTGGTGGGCCGGTAGGCTGGTAGGCCGGTAGTCTGGTAGGCTGGTGGGCTGGTAGGCTGGTAGACACCGGCTGGTAGGTTGGTAAGGCTGGTAGGACTGGTAGGCCAGGCTGGGCTGGTAGGCTGGTAGGCTGGTAGTCTGGTAGGCTGGTAGGCTGGTAGGCTGGTAGGCCGGTAAGCTGGTGGGCCGGCAGGCTGGTAGGCTGGTAGTCTGGTAGGCTGGTAGACACCCGGCTGGTAGCTGTTGGTAGGCTGGTAGGCTGGTAGGCCTGGGGGCCGGTAGGCTGGTAGGATGGTAAGCTGGTGGGCCGGCATGCTGGTGGGCCGGTAGGCTGGTAGGCCGGTAGTCTGGTAGGCTGGTAGGCCGGACACCGGCTGGTAGGCTGGTAAGCTGGTAGGCCGGTAGGCTGGTGGGCTGGTAGGCTGGTGGTAGTCTGGTAGGCTGGTGGGCTGGTAGGCTGGTAGGCTGGTAGGCTGGTGGGCTGGTAGGCTGGTAGGCTGGTAGGTTGGTAGGCTGGTGGGCTGGTGGGCTGGTAGGCTGGTAGGCTGGTAGGCTGGTAGGCTGGTAGGCTGGTAGACACCGGCTGGTAGGTTGGTAAGCTGGTAGGCCGGTAGGCTGGTGGGCTGGTGGGCTGGGTAGGCTGGTAGGGGTAGTCTGGTAGTCTGGTAGTCTGGTAGGCTGGTAGGCCGGTAGGCTGGTAGGTTGGTAAGCTGGTGGGGGTAGGCTGGTGGGCTGGTGGGTCTGGTAGGCTGGTAGGCCGGTAGGCTGGTGGGCTGGTAGACACCGGCTGGTAGGCTGGTAAGCTGGTAGGCCGGTAGGCTGGTGGGCTGGTGGGCTGGTAGACACCGGCTGGTAGGTTGGTAAGCTGGTAGGCCGGTAGTCTGGTGGGCTGGTAGGCTGGTAGGCTGGTACCAGAGTAGCAGTGTAGGCGATATGGCACGTGACTGGAGGTACTTGCGGGTATAGTCAAAGTGAAAAAGGTCACTTTCTCAACGTCTCTTTCTGTTGATTGACTGGTTGGCTGCAGGCAGGTTTTAGTGGTGGTCATTTGTTACTGGTAGGCTGGCTACAAATAAACGTAGCTGGTAGTGTTGCTGGATTATCAATGGGATACCATGCAGTTCAGCTGGGGACACTTTCTTCATAAGGTACGGTGTCTGGTAGGAGTCGACTGGTAAGCTGTAACTCTCCAGAATATGGTCATTTACTGGAACGCAGGTCGGATATAGTTTTTTATTTTCTTCTTCTCTCCAGTGGTTTCAGGCTTTTAAATTTGTTTTAAAAAATTCTCTGTTTTTTTGTTGTTGTTTGTTGCTCTGAGGTCCTCATTTACATTTTGTAGTTGTTCTGTTACAGTGTGGGCCCTTCACAGGGGTAGGCGTGTTTGTGGCTGATGATGGCTGGTAGGAAGTTGGTAAACTGGTAGAGAGAAATGTTCCACTTATTGGTTCCTGTAAAGGTGGAGTGGGCCAGGGTTAGATAGAAAGAGTGATAGACTGTGTAGTATTACTGTCAGAGACAGGCCTGGGTAAACCCCAGTGCTCACCTCACTTAGGCTAACAACCCACTGACACGGCTCCTTTACCAGAAATTACAACCGTTCTCTCCCCTCCTACCCACGGCTTTCTACTAAACCTCATTTAGAGAGTCTTCTGAATGACTTCTACTCAGGAAACAGGAAACGTGTCACAGTGAGGGGAAAAAAACTTCCTGTTTATCAAGTGAGTTGATAAAGAAGAAACATACAACCACTGAATACGCTGAGCCAACACTGGTCTGTCCCCCATCATGCTCTAGTGAGGTTTGGGCTGAGCCAACACTGGTCTGTCCCCCATCATGCTCTAGTGAGGTTTGGGCTGAGCCGGGTAGGTGAGGTCTGGGCTGAGCCAACACTGGTCTGTCCCCCATCATGCTCTAGTGAGGTCTGGGCTGAGCCAACACTGGTCTGTCCCCCATCATGCTCTAGTAGGTCTGGGCTGAGCCAACACTGGTCTGTCCCCCATCATGCTCTAGTGAGGTCTGGTGAGCCAACACTGGTCTGTCCCCCATCATGCTCTAGTGAGGTCTGGGCTGAGCCAACACTGGTCTGTCCCCCATCATGGTGAGGTTTGGGCTGAGCTGTGTGTCCCCCATCATGGTAGGTCTGGTACTGGGTCCCCCATCATGGTGAGGTCTGGTGAGCCAACACTGGTCTGTCCCCCATCATGCTCTAGTGAGGTCTGGGCTGAGCCAACACTGGTCTGTCCCCCATCATGCTCTAGTGAGGTCTGGGCTGAGCCAACACTGGTCTGTCCCCCATCATGCTCTAGTGAGGTTTGGGCTGAGCCAACACTGGTCTGTCCCCCATCATGCTCTGGCTAGTCTGTCCCCCATCATGCTCTAGTGAGGTTTGGGCTGAGCCAACACTGGTCTGTCCCCCATCATGGTAGGTCTGGTGAGCCAACACTGGCTGTCCCCCATCATGCTCTAGTAGGTCTGGGCTGAGCTGGTCTGTCCCCCATCATGCTCTAGGAGGTTTGGTAGCCAACTGTCTGTCCCCCATCATGCTCTAGTGAGGTCTGGGCTGAGCCAACACTGGTCTGTCCCCCATCATGCTCTAGTGAGGGCTGGGCTGAGCCAACACTTGTCTGGCCCATCATGCTCTACTGAGGTCTGGGCTGAGCCAACAGGTCTAACCCCATCATGCTCTAGTGAGGTCTGGGTAGAGCCAACACTGGTCTGTCCCCCATCATGCTCTGGTGAGGGCTGGGTAGAGCCATTGCTGGTCTGTCCCCCATCATGCTCTAGTGAGGGCTGGGCTGAGCCAACACTTGTCTGTCGCCCATCATGCTCTAGTGAGGTCTGGGCTGAGTCAACAATGGTCTGTCCCCCATCATGCTCTGAGGTCTGGGCTGAGTCAACACTGGTCTGTACCCCATCATGCTCTAGTGAGGTCTGGGCTGAGCCAACACTGGTCTGGTCATGCTCTAGTGAGGTCTGGGCTGAGCCAACACTGGTCTGTCCCCCATCATGCTCTAGGGAGGTCTGGGCTGAGCCAATAGTCTGTCCCCCATCATGCTCTAGTGAGGTCTGGGCTGAGCCAACACTGGTCTGTCCCCAATCATGCTCTAGTGAGGTCTGGGCTGAGCCTACACTGGTCTGTCCCCCATCATGCTCTAGTGAGGTCTGGGCTGAGTCAACACTGGTCTGTCCCCCATCATGCTCTAGTGAGGTTTGGGCTGAGCCAACACTGGTCTGTCCCCCATCATGCTCTAGTGAGGTTTGGGCTGAGCCAACACTGGTCTGTCCCCGATCATGCTCTAGTGAGGTCTGGCTGAGCCAACACTGGTCTAACCCCATCATGCTCTAGTGAGGTCTGGGCTGAGCCAACACTGGTCTGTCCCCCATCATGCTCTAGTGAGGTCTGGGCTGAGCCAACACTGGTCTGTCCCCCATCATGCTCTAGTGAGGTCTGGGCTGAGCCAACACTGGTCTGTCCCCCATCATGCTCTAGTGAGGGCTGGGCTGAGGCTGGTCTGTCCCCCATCATGCTCTAGTGAGGTCTGGGCTGAGCCAACACTGGTCTGTCCCCCATCATGCTCTAGTGAGGTCTGGGCTGAGCCAACACTGGTCTGTCCCCCATCATGCTCTAGTGAGGTTTGGGCTGAGCCAACACTGGTCTGTCCCCCATCATGCTCTAGTGAGGTCTGGGCTGAGCCAACACTGGTCTGTCCCCCATCATGCTCTAGTGAGGTCTGGGTAGAGCCATTACTGGTCTGTCCCCCATCATGCTCTAGTGAGGGCTGGGCTGAGCCAACACTTGTCTGTCGCCCATCATGCTCTACTGAGGTCTGGGCTGAGCCAACACTGGTCTAACCCCATCATGCTCTAGTGAGGTCTGGGTAGAGCCAACACTGGTCTGTCCCCCATCATGCTCTAGTGAGGGCTGGGTAGAGCCATTGCTGGTCTGTCCCCCATCATGCTCTAGTGAGGGCTGGGCTGAGTAGTCTGTCGCCCATCATGCTCTAGTGAGGTCTGGGCTGAGTCAACAATGGTCTGTCCCCCATCATGCTCTAGTGAGGTCTGGGCTGAGCCAACACTGGTCTGTCCCCCATCATGCTCTAGTGAGGTCTGGGCTGAGCCAACACTGGTCTGTCCCCCATCATGCTCTAGGAGGTCTGGGCTGAGCCAACACTGGTCTGTCCCCCATCATGCTCTAGGGAGGTCTGGGCTGAGCCAATACACGGTCTGTCCCCCATCATGCTCTAGTGAGGTCTGGGCTGAGCCAACACTGGTCTGTCCCCAATCATGCTCTAGTGAGGTCTGGGCTGAGCCAACACTGGTCTGTCCCCCATCATGCTCTAGTGAGGTCTGGGCTGAGTCAACACTGGTCTGTCCCCCATCATGCTTTTGTGAGGTCTGGGCTGAGCCTACCGGTCTGTCCCCCATCATGCTCTAGTGAGGTCTGGGCTGAGCCAACACTGGTCTGTCCCCCATCATGCTCTAGTGAGGTCTGGGCTGAGCCAACACTGGTCTGTCCCCATCATGCTCTAGTGAGGTCTGGGCTGAGTCAACACTGGTCTGTCCCCTATCATGCTCGAGTGAGGTCTGGGCTGAGCCAACACTGGTCTGTCCCCCATCATGCTCTAGTGAGGTCTGGGCTGAGCCAACACTGGTCTGTCCCCCATCTTGCTCTAGTAGAGGTCTGGGAGAGCCCACTGGTCTGTCCCCCATCATGCTCTAGTGAGGGCTGGGCTGAGCCAACACTAGTCTGTCCCCCATCATGCTCTAGTGAGGTCTGGGCTGAGGCAATACCGGTCTGTCCCCCATCATGCTCTAGTGAGGTCTGGGCTGAACCAACACTGGTCTGTCCCCCATCATGCTCTAGTGAGGTCTGGGCTGAGACTGGTCTGTCCCCCATCATGCTCTAGTGAGGTCTGGGTAGAGCCAACACTGGTCTGTCCCCCATCATGCTCTAGTGAGGGCTGGGCTGAGCCAACACTAGTCTGTCCCCCATCATGCTCTAGTGAGGGCTGGGCTGAGCCAACACTGGTCCCCCATCATGATCTAGTGAGGGCTGGGCTGAGCCAACACTTGTCCCCCATCAGGCTCTAGTGAGGTCTGGGCTGAGTCAACACTGGTCTGTCCCCCATCATGCTCTAGTGAGGTCTGGGCTGAGCCAACACGGTCTGTCCCCCATCATGCTCTAGTGAGGTCTGGCTGAGCCAATACCGGTCTGTCCCCCATCATGCTCTAATGAGGTCTGGGCTGAGCCAACACTGGTCTGTCCCCCATCATGCTCTAGTGAGGTCTGGGCTGAGCCAACACTGGTCTGTCCCCCATCATGCTCTAGTGAGGTCTGGGCTGAGTCAACACTGGTCTGTCCCCCATCATGCTTTTGTGAGGTCTGGGCTGAGCCCACTGGTCTGTCCCCCATCATGCTCTAGTGAGGTCTGGGCTGAGCCAACACTGGTCTGTCCCCCATCATGCTCTAGTGAGGTCTGGGCTGAGAACACAGGTCTGTCCCCCATCATGAGTGAGGTCTGGGCTGAGCCAACACTGGTCTGTCCCCCATCATGCTCTTGTGAGGTCTGGGCTGAGCCAACACTGGTCTCGTCCCCCATCATGCTCTAGTGAGGTCTGGACTGAGCCAACACTGGTCTGTCCCCCATCATGCTCTCGTGAGGTCTGGGCTGAGCCAAAACAGGTCTGTCCCCCATCATGCTCTAGTGAGGTCTGGGCTGAGCCAACACTGGTCTGTCCCCCATCATGCTCTAGTGAGGTCTGGGCTGAGCCAACACTGGTCTGTCCCCCATAATGCTCTAGTGAGGTCTGGGCTGAGCCAACACTGGTCTGTCCCCCATCATGCTCTAGGGAGGTCTGGGCTGAGCCAACACTGGTCTGTCCCCCATCATGCTCTAGTGAGGTCTGGGCTGAGCCAATACCGGTCTGTCCCCCATCATGCTCTAGTGAGGTCTGGGCTGAGCCAACACTGGTCTGTCCCCAATCATGCTCTAGTGAGGTCTGGGCTGAGCCAACACTGGTCTGTCCCCCATCATGCTCTAGTGAGGTCTGGGCTGAGTCAACACTGGTCTGTCCCCCATCATGCTTTTGTGAGGTCTGGGCTGAGCCAATACCGGTCTGTCCCCCATCATGCTCTAGTGAGGTCTGGGCTGAGCCAACACTGGTCTGTCCCCCATCATGCTCTAGTGAGGTCTGGGCTGAGCCAACACTGGTCTGTCCCCGATCATGCTCTAGTGAGGTCTGGGCTGAGTCAACACTGGTCTGTCCCCTATCATGCTCTAGTGAGGTCTGGGCTGAGCCAACACTGGTCTGTCCCCCATCATGCTCTAGTGAGGTCTGGGCTGAGCCAACACTGGTCTGTCCCCCATCTTGCTCTAGTGAGGTCTGGGCTGAGCCAACACTGGTCTGTCCCCCATCATGCTCTAGTGAGGGCTGGGCTGAGCCAACACTAGTCTGTCCCCCATCATGCTCTAGTGAGGTCTGGGCTGACACCGGTCTGTCCCCCATCATGCTCTAGTGAGGTCTGGGCTGAACCAACACTGGTCTGTCCCCCATCATGCTCTAGTGAGGTCTGGGCTGAGCCAATACCGGTCTGTCCCCCATCATGCTCTAGTGAGGTCTGGGTAGAGCCAACACTGGTCTGTCCCCCATCATGCTCTAGTGAGGGCTGGGCTGAGCCAACACTAGTCTGTCCCCCATCATGCTCTAGTGAGGGCTGGGCTGAGCCAACACTGGTCCCCCATCATGATCTAGTGAGGGCTGGGCTGAGCCAACACTTGTCCCCCATCAGGCTCTAGTGAGGTCTGGGCTGAGTCAACACTGGTCTGTCCCCCATCATGCTCTAGTGAGGTCTGGGCTGAGCCAACACCGGTCTGTCCCCCATCATGCTCTAGTGAGGTCTGTGCTGAGAGAGGTCTGTCCCCCATCATGCTCTAATGAGGTCTGGGCTGAGCCAACACTGGTCTGTCCCCCATCATGCTCTAGTGAGGTCTGGGCTGAGCCAACACTGGTCTGTCCCCCATCATGCTCTAGTGAGGTCTGGGCTGAGTCAACACTGGTCTGTCCCCCATCATGCTTTTGTGAGGTCTGGGCTGAGGAACCGGTCTGTCCCCCATCATGCTCTAGTGAGGTCTGGGCTGAGCCAACACTGGTCTGTCCCCCATCATGCTCTAGTGAGGTCTGGGCTGAGCCAACACTGGTCTGTCCCCCATCATGCTCTAGTGAGGTCTGGGCTGAGCCAACACTGGTCTGTCCCCCATCATGCTCTAGTGAGGCTCTCTGGGCTGAGCCAACACTGGTCTGTCCCCCATCATGCTCTAGGTCTGGGCTGAGGTCTGTCCCCCATCATGCTCTAGTGAGGTCTGGGCTGAGCCAACACTGGTCTGTCCCCCATCATGCTCTAGTGAGGTCTGGGCTGAGCCAACACTGGTCTGTCCCCCATCATGCTCTAGTGAGGTCTGGGCTGAGCCAACACTGGTCTGTCCCCCATCATGCTCTAGTGAGGTCTGGGCTGAGCCAATACTGGTCTGTCCCCCATCATGCTCTAGTGAGGTCTGGGCTGAGCCAATACCGGTCTGTCCCCCATCATGCTCTAGTGAGGTCTGGGCTGAGCCAACACTGGTCTGTCCTCCATCGTGCTCTAGTGAGGTCTGGGCTGAGCCAACACTGCTCTGTCCCCCATCATGCTCCCCAATACCGGTCTGTCCCCCATCATGCTCTAGTGAGGATCTGGGCTGAGCCAACACTGGTCTGTCCCCCATCATGCTCTAGTGAGGGCTGGGCTGAGCCAACATTGGTCTGTCATGCTCCCCAATACCGGTCTGTCCCCCATCATGCTCATAGTGAGGTCTGGGCTGAGCCAACACTGGTCTGTCCCCCATCATGCTCTAGTGAGGTCTGGGCTGAGCCAACACTGGTCTGTCCCCCATCATGCTCTAGTGAGGTCTGGGCTGAGCCAACACTGGTCTGTCCCCCATCATGCTCTAGTGAGGTCTGGGTAGAGCCAATACTGGTCTGTCCCCCATCATGCTCTAGTGAGGGCTGGGCTGAGCCAACACTAGTCTGTATCCCATCATGCTCTAGTGAGGTCTGGGTAGAGCCAACACTGGTCTGTCCCCGATCATGCTCTAGTGATCATGTCTAACCCCATCATGCTCTAGTGAGGTCTGGGTAGAGCCAATACTGGTCTGTCCCCCATCATGCTCTAGTGAGGTCTGGGCTGAGCCATACCTGGTCTGTCCCCCATCATGCTCTAGTCTAACCCCATCATGCTCTGAGGCTGAGCCAACACTGGTCTGTCCCCCATCATGCTCTAGTGAGGGCTGGGCTGAGCTCAACATGCTCTCGTGGTCTCCAACACTGCTCTGTCCCCCATCATGTTCTAGTGAGGTCTGGGCTGAGCCAACACGTGAGGTCTGGGCTGGGCCAAAACCGGTCTGTCCCCCATCATGCTCTAGTGAGATCTGGGCTGAGTCAACACTGGTCTGTACCCCATCATGCTCTAGTGAGGTCTGGGCTGAGCCAACACTGGTCTGTCCCCCATCATGCTCTAGGGAGGTCTGGGCTGAGCCAATACCGGTCTGTCCCCCATCATGCTCTAGTGAGGTCTGGGCTGAGCCAACACTGGTCTGTCCCCAATCATGCTCTAGTGAGGTCTGGGCTGAGCCAACACTGGTCTGTCCCCCATCATGCTCTAGTGAGGTCTGGGCTGAGTCAACACTGGTCTGTCCCCCATCATGCTTTTGTGAGGTCTGGGCTGAGCCAATACCGGTCTGTCCCCCATCATGCTCTAGTGAGGTCTGGGCTGAGCCAACACTGGTCTGTCCCCCATCATGCTCTAGTGAGGTAGAGCCAATACTGGTCTAACCCCATCATGCTAGTGAGGTCAAGCCACTTGTCTGTCCCCCATCATGCTCTAGTGAGGGCTGGGGTCTACCGGTCTGTACCCCATCATGCTCTAGTGAGGTCTGGGCTGAACCAACACTGGTCTGTCCCCCATCATGCTCTAGTGAGGTCTGGGCTGAGCCAACACTGGTCTGTCCCCCATCATGCTCTAGTGAGGTCTGGGCTGAGCCAACACTGGTCTGTCCCCCATCATGCTCTAGTGAGGTCTGGGCTGAGCCAACACTGGTCTGTCCCCCGTCATGCTCTAGTGAGGTCTGGGCTGAGCCAACACAGGTCTGTCCCCCATCATGCTCTTGTGAGGTCTCGGCTGAGTCAACACTTGTCTGTCCCCCATCATGCTCTAGTGAGGTCTGGGCTGAGCCAACACTGGTCTAACCCCATCATGCTCTCGAAAGGTCTGGGATGATCCAACACTGGTCTGTCCCCCATCATGCTCTAGTGAGGTCTGGGCTGAGCCAACACTGGTCTGTCCCCCATCATGCTCTTGTGAGGTCTGGGCTGAGCCAATAGTCACCCCATCATGCTCTAGTGAGGGCTGGGCTGAGCCAACACTGGTCTAACCCCATCATGCTCTAGTGAGGTCTGGGTAGAGTACTGTCTGTCCCCCATCATGCTCTAGTGAGGTCTGGGCTGAGTCAACACTGGTCTGTCCCCCATCATGCTCTAGTGAGGTCTGGGCTGAGCCAACACTGGTCTGTCCCCCATCATGCTCTAGTGAGGTCTGGGCTGAGCCAACACTGGTCTGTCCCCCATCATGCTCTAGTGAGGTCTGGGCTGAGACCGGTCTGTCCCCCATCATGCTCTAGTGAGGTCTGGGCTGAGCCAACACTGGTCTAACCCCATCATGCTCTAGTGGTCTGGGCTGAGCCAACACTGGTCTGTCCCCCATCATGCTCTAGTGAGGTCTGGGCTGAGCCAATACCGGTCTGTCCCCCATCATGCTCTAGTGAGGTCTGGGCTGAGCCAACACTGGTCTGTCCCCCATCATGCTCTAGTGAGGTCTGGGTAGAGCCAACACTGGTCTGTCCCCCATCATGCTCTAGTGAGGTCTGGGCTGAGCCAACACTGGTCTGTCCCCCATCATGCTCTAGTGAGGTCTGGGCTGAGCCAACACTGGTCTTTCCCCCATCATGCTCTAGTGAGGTCTGGGCTGAGCCAACACTGGTCTGTCCCCCATCATGCTCTAGTGAGGTCTGGGCTGAGCCAACACTGGTCTGTCCCCCATCATGCTCTAGTGAGGTCTGGGCTGAGCCAACACTGGTCTGTCCCCCATCATGCTCTAGTGAGGTCTGGGCTGAGCCAACACTGGTCTGTCCCCCATCATGCTCTAGTGAGGTCTGGGCTGAGCCAACACTGGTCTGTCCCCCATCATGCTCTAGTGAGGTCTGGGCTGAGCCAACACTGGTCTGTCCCCCATCATGCTCTAGTGAGGTCTGGGCTGAGCCAACACTGGTCTGTCCCCCATCATGCTCTAGTGAGGTCTGGGTAGAGCCAATACTTGTCTGTCCCCCATCATGCTCTAGTGAGGGCTGGGCTGAGCCAACACTAGGCTGTATCCCATCATGCTCTAGTGAGGTCTGGGTGAGCCAATACTGGTCTGTCCCCCATCATGCTCTAGTGAGGGCTGGGCTGAGCCAACACTGGTCTAACCCCATCATGCTCTAGTGAGGTCTGGGTAGAGCCAATACTGGTCTGTCCCCCATCATGCTCTAGTGAGGTCTGGGCTGAGCCAATACCGGTCTGTCCCCCATCATGCTTTAGTGAGGTCTGGGCTGAGCCAACATTGGTCTAACCCCATCATGCTCTAGTGAGGTCTGGGTGAGCCAACACTGGTCTGTCCCCCATCATGCTCTAGTGAGGGCTGGGCTGAGCCAACACAACTCTAACCCCATCATGCTCTCGTGAGGTCTGGGCTGATCCAACACTGTCTGTCCCCCATCATGCTCTAGTGAGGTCTGGGCTGAGCCAACACTGGTCTGCCCCCATCATGCTCTAGTGAGGTCTGGGCTGAGCCAAAACCGGTCTGTCCCCCATCATGCTCTAGTGAGATCTGGGCTGAGTCAACACTGGTCTGTCCCCCATCATGCTCTAGTGAGGTCTGGGCTGAGCCAACACTGGTCTGTCCCCCATCATGCTCTAGGGAGGTCTGGGCTGAGCCACTGGTCTGTCCCCCATCATGCTCTAGTGAGGTCTGGGCTGAGCCAACACTGGTCTGTCCCCCATCATGCTCTAGTGAGGTCTGGGCTGAGCCAACACTGGTCTGTCCCCCATCATGCTCTAGTGAGGTCTGGGCTGAGTCAACACTGGTCTGTCCCCCATCATGCTTTTGTGAGGTCTGGGCTGCCAACACTGGTCTGTCCCCCATCATGCTCTAGTGAGGTCTGGGCTGAGCCAACACTGGTCTGTCCCCCATCATGCTCTAGTGAGGTCTGGGCTGAGCCAATACTGGTCTGTCCCCCATCATGCTCTAGTGAGGTCTGGGCTGAGCCAATACTGGTCTGTCCCCCATCATGCTCTAGTGAGGGCTGGGCTGATCCAATACTGGTCTGTACCCCATCATGCTCTAGTGAGGTCTGGGCTGAGCCAACACTGGTCTGTCCCCCATCATGCTCTAGTGAGGTCTGGGCTGAGCCAACACTGGTCTGTCCCCCATCATGCTCTAGTGAGGTCTGGGCTGAGCCAACACTGGTCTGTCCCCCATCATGCTCTAGTGAGGTCTGGGCTGAGCCAACACTGGTCTGTCCCCCATCATGCTCTAGTGAGGTCTGGGCTGAGCCAACACAGGTCTGTCCCCCATCATGCTCTTGTGAGGTCTAGGCTGAGTCAACACTTGTCTGTCCCCCATCATGCTCTAGTGAGGTCTGGGCTGAGCCAACACTGGTCTAACCCCATCATGCTCTCGTGAGGTCTCCAACACTGGTCTGTCCCCCATCATGCTCTAGTGAGGTCTGGGCTGAGTCAACACTGGTCTGTCCCCCATCATGCTCTAGTGAGGTCTGGGCTGAGCCAACACTGGTCTGTCCCCCATCATGCTCTAGTGAGGTCTGGGCTGAGCCAACACTGGTCTGTCCCCCATCATGCTCTAGTGAGGTCTGGGCTGAGCCAATACCGGTCTGTCCCCCATCATGCTCTAGTGAGGTCTGGGTGAGCCAACACCCCATCATGCTCTAGTGAGGGCTGGGCTGAGCCAATACTGGTCTGTCCCCCATCATGCTCTAGTGAGGTCTGGGCTGAGCCAACACTTGTCTGTCCCCCATCATGCTCTAGTGAGGTCTGGGCTGAGTCCAACACTGGTCTGTCCCCCATCATGCTCTAGTGAGGTCTGGGCTGAGCCAACACTGGTCTGTCCCCCATCATGCTCTAGTGAGGTCTGGGCTGAGCCAACACTGGTCTGTCCCCCATCATGCTCTAGTGAGGTCTGGGCTGAGCCAACACTGGTCTGTCCCCCATCATGCTCTAGTGAGGTCTGGGATGAGCCAATACCGGTCTGTCCCCCATCATGCTCTAGTGAGGTCTGGGCTGAGCCAACACTGGTCTAACCCCATCATGCTCTAGTGAGGTCTGGGCTGAGCCAACACTGGTCTGTCCCCCATCATGCTCTAGTGAGGTCTGGGCTGAGCCAATACCGGTCTGTCCCCCATCATGCTCTAGTGAGGTCTGGGCTGAGCCAACACTGGTCTGTCCCCCATCATGCTCTAGTGAGGTCTGGGTGAGCCAACACTGGTCTGTCCCCCATCATGCTCTAGTGAGGTCTGGGCTGAGCCAACACTGGTCTGTCCCCCATCATGCTCTAGTGAGGTCTGGGCTGAGCCAACACTGGTCTGTCCCCCATCATGCTCTAGTGAGGTCTGGGCTGAGCCAACACTGGTCTGTCCCCCATCATGCTCTAGTGAGGTCTGGGCTGAGCCAACACTGGTCTGTCCCCCATCATGCTCTAGTGAGGTCTGGGCTGAGCCAACACTGGTCTGTCCCCCATCATGCTCTAGTGAGGTCTGGGCTGAGCCAATACCGGTCTGTCCCCCATCATGCTCTAGTGAGGTCTGGGCTGAGCCAACACTGGTCTGTCCCCCATCATGCTCTAGTGAGGTCTGGGCTAGAGCCAATACTGGTCTGTCCCCCATCATGCTCTAGTGAGGTCTGGGCTGAGCCAACACTGGTCTGTCCCCCATCATGCTCTAGTGAGGTCTGGGCTGAGCCAACACTGGTCTGTCCCCCATCATGCTAGTGAGGTCTGGGCTGAGCCAACACTGGTCTTCCCCCATCATGCTCTAGTGAGGTCTGGGCTGAGCCAACACTGGTCTGTCCCCCATCATGCTCTAGTGAGGTCTGGGCTGAGCCAATACTGGTCTGTCCCCCATCATGCTCTAGTGAGGTCTGGGCTGAGCCAATACCGGTCTGTCCCCCATCATGCTCTAGTGAGGTCTGGGCTGAGCCAACACTGGTCTAACCCCATCATGCTCTAGTGAGGGCTGGGCTGAGCCAATACTGGTCTGTCCCCCATCATGCTCTAGTGAGATCTGGGCTGAGCCAACACTGGTCTGTCCCCCATCATGCTCTAGTGAGGTCTGGGCTGAGCCAACACTGGTCTGTCCCCCATCATGCTCTAGTGAGATCTGGGCTGAGCCAACACTGGTCTGTCCCCCATCATGCTCTAGTGAGGTCTGGGCTGAGCCAACACTGGTCTGTCCCCCATCATGCTCTAGTGAGGGCTGGGCTGAGCCAACACTGGTCTAACCCCATCATGCTCTCAAAGGTCTGGGATGATCCAACACTGGTCTGTCCCCCATCATGCTCTAGTGAGGTCTGGGCTGAGCCAACACTGGTCTGTCCCCCATCATGCTCTAGTGAGGTCTGGGCTGAGCCAACACTGGTCTGTCCCCCATCATGCTCTTGTGAGGTCTGGGCTGAGCCAACACTGGTCTGTCCCCCATCATGCTCTAGTGAGGTCTGGGCTGAGCCACACTGGTCTGTCCCCCATCATGCTCTAGTGAGGTCTGGGCTGAGCCAACACTGGTCTGTCCCCCATCATGCTCTAGTGAGGTCTGGGCTGAGCCAACACGGTCTGTCCCCATCATGCTCTAGTGAGGTCTGGGCTGAGCCAATACTGGTCTGTCCCCCATCATGCTCTAGTGAGGGTCTGGGCTGAGCCAACACTGGTCTGTCCCCCATCATGCTCTAGTGAGGTCTGGGCTGAGCCAACACTGGTCTGTCCCCCATCATGCTCTAGTGAGGTCTGGGCTGAGCCAACACCGGTCTGTCCCCCATCATGCTCTAGTGAGGTCTGGGCTGAGCCAACACTGGTCTGTCCCCCATCATGCTCTAGTGAGGTCTGGGCTGAGCCAACACTGGTCTGTCCCCCATCATGCTCTAGTGAGGTCTGGGCTGAGCCAACACTGGTCTGTCCCCCATCATGCTCTAGTGAGGTCTGGGCTGAGCCAACACTGGTCTGTCCCCCATCATGCTCTAGTGAGGGCTGGGCTGAGCCAACACTGGTCTAACCCCATCATGCTCTCGTGAGGTCTGGGATGATCCAACACTGGTCTGTCCCCCATCATGCACTAGTGAGGTCTGGGCTGAGCCAACACTGGTCTGTCCCCCATCATGCTCTAGTGAGGTCTGGGCTGAGCCAATACCGGTCTGTACCCCATCATGCTCTAGTGAGGGCTGGGCTGAGCCAACACTGGTCTAACCCCATCATGCTCTAGTGAGGTCTGGGTAGAGCCAATACTTGTCTGTCCCCCATCATGCTCTAGTGAGGTCTGGGCTGAGCCAACACTGGTCTGTCCCCCATCATGCTCTAGTGAGGCTGGGCTGAGCCAACACTGGTCTAACCCCATCTTGCTCTCAAAAGGTCTGGGATGATCCAACACTGGTCTGTCCCCCATCATGCTCTAGTGAGGTCTGGGCTGAGCCAACACTGGTCTGTCCCCCATCATGCTCTAGTGAGGTCTGGGCTGAGCCAACACTGGTCTGTCCCCCATCATGCTCTAGTGAGGTCTGGGCTGAGCCAACACTGGTCTGTCCCCCATCATGCTCTAGTGAGGTCTGGGCTGAGCCAATACAGGTCTGTCCCCCATCATGCTCTAGTGAGGTCTGGGCTGAACCAACACTGGTCTGTCCCCCATCATGCTCTAGTGAGGTCTGGGCTGAGCCAAAACCGGTCTGTCCCCCATCATGCTCTAGTGAGGTCTGGGCTGAGCCAACACTGGTCTGTCCCCCATCATGCTCTAGTGAGGTCTGGGCTGAGCCAACACTTGTCTGTCCCCCATCATGCTCTTGTGAGGTCTGGGCTGAGCCAACACTGGTCTGTCCCCCATCATGCTCTAGTGAGGTCTGGGCTGAGCCAACACTGGTCTGTCCCCCATCATGCTCTAGTGAGGTCTGGGCTGAGGTCTGTCCCCCATCATGCTCTAGTGAGGTCTGGGCTGAGCCAATACTGGTCTGTCCCCCATCATGCTCTAGTGAGGTCTGGGCTGAGCCAACACTGGTCTGTCCCCCATCATGCTCTAGTGAGGTCTGGGCTGAGCCAACACTGGTCTGTCCCCCATCATGCTCTAGTGAGGTCTGGGCTGAGCCAATACTGGTCTGTCCCCCATCATGCTCTAGTGAGGTCTGGGCTGAGCCAACACTGGTCTGTCCCCCATCATGCTCTAGTGAGGTCTGGGCTGAGCCAACACTGGTCTGTCCCCCATCATGCTCTAGTGAGGTCTGGGCTGAGCCAACACTGGTCTGTCCCCCATCATGCTCTAGTGAGGTCTGGGGCCAATACGGTCTGTCCCCCATCATGCTCTAGTGAGGTCTGGGCTGAGCCAACACTGGTCTGTCCCCCATCATGCTCTAGTGAGGTCTGGGCTGAGCCAACACTGGTCTGTCCCCCATCATGCTCTAGTGAGGGCTGGGCTGAGCCAACACTGGTCTGCTAGTGAGCCAACACTGGTCTGTCCCCCATCATGCTCTAGTGAGGTCTGGGCTGAGCCAACACTGGTCTGTCCCCCATCATGCTCTAGTGAGGTCTGGGCTGAGCCAACACTGGTCTGTCCCCCATCATGCTCTAGTGAGGTCTGGGCTGAGCCAACACTGGTCTGTCCCCCATCATGCTCTAGTGAGGGCTGGGCTGAGCCAACATTGGTCTAACCCCATCATGCTCTAGTGAGGTCTGGGATGAGCCAATACCGGTCTGTCCCCCATCATGCTCTAGTGAGGTCTGGGCTGAGCCAACACTGGTCTGTCCCCCATCATGCTCTTGTGAGGTCTGGGCTGAGCCAACACTGGTCTGTCCCCCATCATGCTCTAGTGAGGTCTGGGTAGAGCCAATACTGGTCTGTCCCCCATCATGCTCTAGTGAGGTCTGTGCTGAGCCAATACCGGTCTGTCCCCCATCATGCTCTAGTGAGGTCTGGGCTGAGCCAACATTGGTCTAACCCCATCATGCTCTAGTGAGGTCTGGGTAGAGCCAATACTGGTCTGTCCCCCATCATGCTCTTGTGAGGTCTGGGCTGAGCCAATACCGGTCTGTCCCCCATCATGCTCTAGTGAGGGCTGGGCTGAGCCAACACTGGTCTGTCCCCCATCATGCTCTAGTGAGGTCTGGGCTGATCCAATACCGGTCTGATGCCAGTGAGGTCTGGGCTGAACCAACACTGGTCTGTCCCCCATCATGCTCTAGTGAGGTCTGGGCTGATCACTGGTCTGTCCCCCATCATGCTCTAGTGAGGTCTGGGCTGAGTCAACACTGGTCTGTCCCCCATCATGCTCTAGTGAGGTCTGGGCTGAGCCAACACTGGTCTGTCCCCCATCATGCTCTAGTGAGGTCTGGGCTGAGCCAACACTGGTCTGTCCCCCATCATGCTCTAGTGAGGTCTGGGCTGAGCCAACACTGGTCTGTCCCCCATCATGCTCTAGTGAGGTCTGGGCTGAGCCAACACTGGTCTGTCCCCCATCATGCTCTAGTGAGGTCGGGCTGAGTCAACACTGGTCTGTCCCCCATCATGCTCTAGTGAGGTCTGGGCTGAGCCAACACTGGTCTGTCCCCCATCATGCTCTAGTGAGGTCTGGGCTGAGCCAACACTGGTCTGTCCCCCATCATGCTCTAGTGAGGTCTGGGCTGAGCCAACACTGGTCTGTCCCCCATCATGCTCTAGTGAGGTCTGGGCTGTCTGTCCCCCATCATGCTCTAGTGAGATCCTGAGCCAACAGGTCTGTCCCCCATCATGCTCTAGTGAGGGCTGGGCTGAGCCAACACTGGTCTAACCCCATCATGCTCTAGTGAGGTCTGGGCTGAGCCAACACTGGTCTGTCCCCCATCATGCTCTAGTGAGGTCTGGGCTGAGCCAACACTGGTCTGTCCCCCATCATGCTCTTGTGAGGTCTGGGCTGAGTCAACACTGGTCTGTCCCCCATCATGCTCTAGTGAGGTCTGGGCTGAGCCAACACTGGTCTGTCCCCCATCATGCTCTAGTGAGGGCTGGGCTGAGCCAACACTGGTCTGTACCCCATCATGCTCTAGTGAGGTCTGGGCTGAGCCAACACTGGTCTGTCCCCCATCATGCTCTAGTGAGGTCTGGGCTGAGCCAACACTGGTCTGTCCCCCATCATGCTCTAGTGAGGTCTGGGCTGAGCCAACATTGAGTCTGTAACCCCATCATGCTCTAGTGAGGTCTGGGCTGAGTACTGGTCTGTCCCCCATCATGCTCTAGTGAGGTCTGGGCTGAGCCAACACTGGTCTGTCCCCCATCATGCTCTAGTGAGGTCTGGGCTGAGCCAACACTGGTCTGTCCCCCATCATGCTCTAGTGAGGTCTGGGCTGGGCCAACACTGGTCTGTCCCCCATCATGCTCTAGTCTGGGCTGAGCCCCGGTCTGTCCCCCATCATGCTCTAGTGAGGTCTGGGCTGAGCCAACACTGGTCTGTCCCCCATCATGCTCTAGTGAGGTCTGGGCTGAGCCAACATCATGCTCTAGTGAGGTCTGGGCTGAGTCAACACTGGTCTGTCCCCCATCATGCTCTAGTGAGGTCTGGGCTGAGCCAACACTGGTCTGTCCCCCATCATGCTCTAGTGAGGTCTGGGCTGAGCCAACACTGGTCTGTCCCCCATCATGCTCTAGTGAGGTCTGGGCTGAGCCAACACTGGTCTGTCCCCCATCATGCTCTAGTGAGGTCTGGGCTGAGCCAACACTGGTCTGTCCCCCATCATGCTCTAGTGAGGTCTGGGCTGAGCCAACACTTGTCTGTCCCCCATCATGCTCTAGTGAGGTCTGGGCTGAGCCAACACTGGTCTGTCCCCCATCATGCTCTAGTGAGGTCTGGGCTGAGCCAACACTGGTCTGTCCCCCATCATGCTCTAGTGAGGTCTGGGCTGAGCCAACACTGGTCTGTCCCCCATCATGCTCTAGTGAGGTCTGGGCTGAGCCAACACTGGTCTGTCCCCCATCATGCTCTAGTGAGGTCTGGGCTGAGCCAACACTGGTCTGTCCCCCATCATGCTCTAGTGAGGTCTGGGCTGAGCCAACACTGGTCTGTCCCCCATCATGCTCTAGTGAGGTCTGGGCTGAGTCAACACTTGTCTGTCCCCCATCATGCTCTAGTGAGGTCTGGGCTGAGCCAACACTGGTCTGTCCCCCATCATGCTCTAGTTAGGGCTGGGCTGATTCAACACTGGTCTGTCCCCCATCATGCTCTAGTGAGGGCTGGGCTGAGCCAATACCGGTCTGACCCCCATCATGCTCTAGTGAGGTCTGGGCTGAGCCAACACTGGTCTGTCCCCCATCATGCTCTACTGAGGTCTGGGCTGAGCCAACACTGGTCCCCCATCATGCTCTAGTGAGGTCTGGGCTGATCCAACACTGGTCTGTCCCCCATCATGCTCTAGTGAGGGCTGGGCTGAGCCAATACCGGTCTGTACCCCATCATGCTCTAGTGAGGGCTGGGCTGAGCCAACACATGGATAAGGCTCACAGAACTAGACCAGGTGGGATGGTTTACAGATAATGTAATCACATAGACTGGATCTACCAACCACCACCACCCACATCCTAGGTTTCCACAAAGATCGTTGACACTGAAAATGCATTTTTGTGCAAAAAAAATTGGAAGACCATTTGTTGACAAATTAAAGAAATTGTCTGGGGATTTCTTTTCTTGGAAGTTACAGAACTACAAACTGATGATGCCTCTGTATTTAAAAAAAAAAATGAAGGTCGGTGTCCGTCCCCTTGCGGAAATCTAATTAGCACAATACAAAACAACCCATAAAAATCTGTCAGTTTAAGTTTAGAGATCTGTTTTTTTGTATTGGATTCGTTTCAAACCACATCTGCCTCTGTCCCACTTCCACATCTGGGGTGAAAGGTCACAGAGCTAGAGCAGTTCTTGTCAGACCAGAAGACATCTGGGGTGAAAGGTCACAGAGCTAGAGCAGTGTTTGTCAGACCAGAAGACATCTGGGGTGAAAGGTCACAGAGCTAGAGCAGTTCTTGTCAGACCAAAAGACATCTGGGGTGAAAGGTCACAGAGCTAGAGCAGTGTTTGTCAGACCATGAGACATCTGGGGTGAAAGGTCACAGAGCTAAAGCAGTGTTTGTCAGACCAGAAAACATCTCAGACCAGAAGACATCTGGGGTGAAAGGTCACAGAGCAGAAGACAGAAAGGCAGTGTTTGTCAGACCAGAAGACATCTGGGGTGAAAGGTCACAGAGACCAGAAGACATCTGGGGTGAAAGGTCACAGAGCTAGAGCAGTGTTTGTCAGACCAGAAGACATCTGGGGTGAAAGGTCACAGAGCTAGAGCAGTGTTTGTCAGACCAGAAGACATCTGGGGTGAAAGGTCACAGAGCTAGAGCAGTGTTTGTCAGACCAGAAGACATCTGGGGTGAAAGGTCACAGCTAGAGCTCAGAGCTAGAGCAGAGACATCAGTCAGACCAGAAGACATCTGGGGTGAAAGGAGCTAGAGCTTGTCAGACCAGAAGACATCTGGGGTGAAAGGTCACAGAGCTAGAGCAGTGTTTGTCAGACCAGAAAAAATTAATAGAAAAATATATGGATACTGTTCCCTGTTAAAAAAGAAAAAGAAAAAAAAAGACATGTAAAAAGGTCATGTAACATTTTTGATCAAATCATTTTTTCTATATTTTCTGGGGGAATACTTCCAGGGGTCTTAAAATTCAAAATCAAATAGCAAAATGATCCTTGGTGTGACCTTCTTAAAACCATTATATATAGCTTCGTAGATTGTTTAGTTCCCAAAAGAAGGGCTTAAATACATGTAAAAAAAATATATATATATATCTTGTGTTATTGGAGGTGACTTACTGTAAAGCAGGCTGGGTTACTGTAAAGCAGGCTGGGTTACTGGGTTACTGTAAAGCAGGCTGGGTTACTGTAAAGCAGGCTGGGTTACTGTAAAGCAGGCTGGGTTACTGGGTTACTGTAAAGCAGGCTGGGTTACTGGGTTACTGTAAAGCAGGCTGGGTTACTGTAAAGCAGGCTGGGTTACTGTAAAGCAGGCTGGGTTACTGGGTTACTGTAAAGCACTTTTGAGACCTAGTGATGTAAAGCAGTATTTATGCATACATTTGATTGATTGATTGATTCGTTTCTGTGGTTTCAGGAGAGTGAGAACCTAGAGAAGGAGAACGCAGCACTGAGGAAGGAGGTGAAGAGACTAACAGAAGAGGCCAAGTATCTCTCCTCCGTCCTGACTACCCATGAGCCTCTCTGCAGCGGCCTGGCCCCTCAGACGACTCATGACCTCCTGTACTCCCCCCACCACCACGGGAGCAGTGCCTTCCACCACAGTATTGCTGTGTCTCACTATCAGCACTGATTGCCACAGACCAACAAGGGGGACTGGAGAGAAGCTGGAGAAGTTTAGTGACCTTGGTACACTGTGGCACCCTACTTCCTTAGTAGTGCACTTCTTTTCACCAGGGCCCTATGGGTCAAAAAGTTGTGTACTATATAGAGCCACTTGGAACAGGATGTGTAGAGGATGGAGTAAAGACTGGCATTTTGAAACGTCACAGAACAAGCAGCACTTAGGAAATGTTTAAAATAACTGATTTTCTTATTCTTGAAAAGATGACAAAAGGCAGTCTGATTTATAAAATGACTTCCAAACCTTCCAAACCTTTATGACGTCACTGTAGAATCAATCACACGGACAATGCAAATAGTCCATGTCTAACTATAGGAACAGAAAACCAACATGATCACGATACCAGAACACCAGTTTGTGGAAATGTTTCTTGTCCTCTATTCATACAAAGATGAATGATAAAAATGATTCAGTTTTATATGTTTACTTTTTTTCTCCATCTTTTTTTCCCCCCATATATAACCTTTGACCCCTTCAATCTTGGAGGGTTGCAGTGTTTTTGTGCATTGCTCTTGTGTCAGTTGTAGATTTGACCTTTTTTAAATATTTGAAGTAACGCTGAACTGTATCACTGTTTCAACATTTTTCAACAGTTTTGTTATTTTAGTGTTTATTGGCCTAAAAAAAAGTGTAATAGTGTAATTGTTTTACTGGAAATACTCAGGATACAATCCCACATCGTAGATGATAACAACAGGTTATTTGTGATGGAGGTCGAAGAGCATGTGATAAATTGTGTTTTAATGACTCCAATGATGTTGAAGATATTCTTGTCGAAAACAAAAAAAATGCTGCTTTTCTATTTTGATACCAACAAATGTATTATCTGAATCATGTAAGTTCTTTCTGACAACCAGACAATCACTTTGATAACGAAATCATCATGTGAATCTGTATGGTCGCTAGGTGGCGCTGTGTACCTGTAAGTAACGGTAAGGTACGGTAAAGCATTGTCTCTATTGTCAATCTGTGTGGTCGCTAGGTGGCGCTGTGCACCTGTAAGGTACTCTATTGTTAATCTATATGGTCGCTAGGTGGCGCTGTGTACCTATAAGCATTGTATGCTCCAATATGAGTGTTTTTCTGATTGACAGGACTTACACTGTCTAGGTTACCATAAGTAGTATTGTGATTGTACTTTTTAAATATTTTCTGTTGTATCGAAACGTGTTTTTTTTATATATATATATATATATATCTATATATATGTTGTCTTACTGCACATGTAGAAATAAAGTTAACGTTAGAAAAAAATGCAAATGCAAATAGTGACGTTGAACCTCGTGTTTTTAGACCAAGGTTTGCTTACATTTTCATGTTAAATGTTTTGTTGTTGCATTGTCAAGAAGGAACCTGGAAGTAAGCTTTTCGTTGGACGTGTGTACCACGTGTATACCACGTGTGTGCTGTACGCACGAGACGAGTAATGACGCTTCAAACTAACACGATCAATTATATTGTGTAATTACAGAACCATATTATATTATTGGGTCAGTGGATAGTGCTTTGAATATGTGTGTTGTGTAACTTATGCCACCAACAATAAAAATAGCATTTTGGAATTGATAGTGGAATAATTTTAGTTTGTATAATATATATATATATTACAGACTAAAGGATTCCACTATCAATGCCAAAATGCAATTTTTCTGTGTATATCTGAGGGCGGGGAGCACAGAAATCGGATGCTGGGTTGATGTCCCCGGGTGTTGTGCCACATTTCAACACAGACGGCGGTGAGGGGTCAATGTTGTCGGGGTCACTGGTCGGTACCACGTGGGGACGTAAAACCGGCGTTTACAATGGACAATTGACACTACGCGCGTCATATACGTTACGTTGAGACACTTTTAGGGCGAAATAGTTGTGTGTATTGAGGCCGAACTGCTTGTGAAAGTAGGCTACTGTTTTGTCAACTCCAGCACACTAGGAAGTGAAGGAAGTGAGGTTAACCTGTAATGTAGCTAGGCTTGACTGGGGTCTCTTCAAAAAGCTTTTGCACGAACGTCGAATAATTTCCTAGTTTCTCTAACTAACTTAATTTTTTTTATCTCAGGGAATGTATTTTCTTTAAACGACTTTATTTACTAACGTGGCGTAATAAATAGAAGCTGGTGCCATTTGTAGTTTGATTGGCGAACTTCGAGAGGTGGTCTAACTGGCTTGGTTTAAATGTACCAACACGATATTTACTATCTTGGAGCTGTCATAGACAACCGTAGTCGGTCTACTCTGAACTCTCACTAAAATGTAACAGAAATACGTGTCTAGATTGTTTTCACCAGCACGTCGTTGAATAAACGTAAGCTACAATATGAGCAGCGGAAAACCCTCTTTGGTTGATGGCGAAATCAACGACAATGAAAATGTGTATGATTTGAAAAAAAATAAAATGATGTTGTCTGCCGGTGACAGCGAGGAGGTGCGCCTGGAGAACAATATACAACTCAACCGGAACGGTGACGATACAACCAAAACGTTAAAACTATACAAGCGGAGATGGTTCATCGTGCTGCTGTTCAGTTCGTATTCTCTCTGTAACTCTTTCCAATGGATCCAGTACGGAATTATCAACAACATTTTCATGAGGTTCTACGGGGTAGAGTCTTTCACTATAGATTGGATGTCTATGATCTACATGTTGACTTACATCCCCTTCATATTCCCAGTCACCTGGTTACTGGATAAGAAGGGTCTCCGTATTATTGCGCTGGTGGCCACGGCCATGAATTGTGCGGGGACTTGGATCAAGGTGACAAGCGTGAGACCGGATCTGTTTGCGGTGACCATGCTCGGACAGTTCTGTTGCTCCCTTGCGCAGGTATTTATCCTCGGGATGCCGTCGAAGATCGCCTCGGTGTGGTTCGGATCGGAGGAAGTGTCCACCGCTTGCTCCATCGGGGTCTTTGGAAACCAGGTATGTTATGTAGTCCCAAGGTCCAATAAGTTAAAGTAATTGCTAATATAGCTATTTGATTATGCAATTACAATGTAATGCCTTATTGATTTAGTCAGTTATCTAAATGTCACAGATTACTCCATCCAGGTGTCTATTTGACCCAGTTGCGCAATTACGCATGACTCTCGAGCCACTACTTGCCTATATTGGTCAGTTGGTCATCTCTCATCCTCGGCCCTCAAAGGTGGAGGTCAATGTCATCACATATAGTGTCTTCAGAGAGTATTCACACCTCTTGACCTTTTCCACATTTTGTTGTGTTACAGCCTGAATTGAAAGTGGATTAAATTGAGACGTTGTGTTGCTGGTTTACACACACTAACCCCATAATGTCAAAGTGGAATTGTTTATAGAAATGTTTACAAATTAATTAAAATTGAAAAGCTGAAACATTTTGAGTAAATAAGTATTCAACCCTTTGGTTATGGCCTAAATACATTCAGGAGTAAAAATGTGCTTAACAAGTCACATAATAAGTTGCATGGACTCACTCTGTGTGCAGTAATAGTGTTTAATATGATTTTTGTAATGACTACCTCATATCTGTACCCCACACATACAATGATATGTAAGGTCAGTCCGTCCAGCAATGACTTTCATATGGAACAGTATAACTTTAGACTGTCCCCTCGCCCATACCCGGGCGCGAACCAGGGACCCTCTGCACACATCAACAACGGTCACCCACGAAGCATCGTTACCCATCGCTCCACAAAAGCCCTGCGGCAGAGCAAAGGGGAACTAATACTTCAAGGTCTCAGAGCAAGTGACGTCACCGATTGAAACACTATTTAGCGTGCACCGCTAACAAAGCTAGCCATTTCACATCCGTTACACAGATTCAACCACAAAGACCAGGGAGGCTTTCCAATGCCTTGCAAAGAAGGGCACCGATTGGTAGATGGGTTAACATAAATAAGAAAACATTATATACCCCTTTGAGCATAGTGAAGTTATTTTTTTATATAGATTTTTCTTAACCCCAACTTTCTCCCCAACTTCATGGTCAATGTAATAGTTCGGTGGCCAGTTGATTAATTGTTCAGCAGTCTGATGGCTTGGGGGGTAGAAGCTGTTGAGGAGCCTTTTGGACAGATGCTGAGCAGTTGCCATACCAGGCGGTGATGCAACCGGTCAGGATGCTCTCGATGGTGCAGCTGTAGAACTTTTTGAGGATCTGGGGACCCCATGCCAAATCTTTTCAGTCTCCCGAGAGGAAAAAGGTTTAGTCGTGTCCTCTTCAAATCAAATTTTATTTGTCACATACACATGGTTAGCAGATGTTAATGCGAGTGTAGCGAAATGCTTGTGCTCCCAGTTCCGACAATGCAGTAATAACCAACAAGTAATCTAACTAACAATTCCAAAACTAATTTCTTATACACAGTGTAAGGGGATAAAGAATATGTACATAAAGATATGAATGAGTGATGGTGCAGAGCCGCATAGGCAAGATACAGTAGATGGTTTCGAGTACAGTATATACATATGAGATGAGTATGTAAACAAAGTGGCATAGTTAAAGTGGCTAGTGATACATGTATTACATAAGGATGCAGTCGATGATATAGAGTACAGTATATACGTATGCATATGAGAAGAATAATGTAGGGTATGTAAACATTATATTAGGTAGCATTGTTTAAATTGGCTAGTGATATATTTTACATCCTTTCCCATCAATTCCCATTATTGAAGTGGCTGGAGTTGAGTCAGTGTGTTGGCAGCGGCCACTCAATGTTAGTGGTTGCTGTTTAACAGTCTGATGGCCTTGAGATAGAAGCTGTTTTTCAGTCTCTCGGTCCCAGCTTTGATGCACCTGTACTGACCTCGCCTTCTGGATGATAGCGGGGTGAACAGGCAGTGGCTCGGGTGGGTGTTGTCCTTGATGATCTTTGTGGCCTTCCTGTAACATCGGGTGGTGTAGGTGTCCTGGAGGGCAGGTAGTTTGTCCCCGGTGATACGTTGTGCAGACCTCACTACCCTCTGGAGAGCCTTACGGTTGTGGGCGGAGCAGTTGCCGTACCAGGCGGTGATACAGCCCGCCAGGATGCTCTCGATTGTGCATCTGTAGAAGTTTGTGAGTGCTTTTGGTGACAAGCCAAATTTTTCAGCCTCCTGAGGTTGAAGAGGCGCTGCAGAGCCTTCTTCACGATGCTGTCTGTGTGAGTGGACCAATTCAGTTTGTCTGTGATGTGTATGCCGAGGAACTTAAAACTTACTACCCTCTCCACTACTGTTCCATCGATGTGGATAGGGGGGTGTTCCCTCTGCTGTTTCCTGAAGTCCACAATCATCTCCTTAGTTTAGTTGACGTTGAGTGTGAGGTTATTGTCCTGACACCACACTCCAAGGGCCCTCACCTCCTCCCTGTAGGCCGTCTCGTCGTTGTTGGTAATCAAGCCTACCACTGTTGTGTTGTCCGCAAACTTGATGATTGAGTTGGAGGCGTGCGTTGCCGCGCAGTCGTGGGTGAACAGGGAGTACAGGAGAGGGCTCAGAACGCACCCTTGTGGGGCCCCAGTGTTGAGGATCAGCGGGGTGGAGATGTTGTTGCCTACCCTCACCACCTGGGGGCGGTCCGTCGGGAAGTCCAGTACCCAGTTGCACAGGGCGGGGTCGAGACCCAGGGTCTCGAGCTTGATGACGAGCTTGGAGGGTACTATGGTGTTAAATGCCGAGCTGTAGTCGATGAACAGCATTCTCACTTAGGTATTCCTCTTGTCCAGATGGGTTAGGGCAGTGTGCAGTGTGGTTGAGATTGCATCGTCTGTGGACCTATTTGGGCGGTAAGCAAATTGGAGTGGGTCTAGGGTGTCAGGTAGGGTGGAGGTGATATGGTCCTTGACGAGTCTCTCAAAGCACTTCATGATGACGGAAGTGAATGCTACGGGGCGGTAGTCGTTTAGCTCAGTTACCTTAGCTTTCTTGGGAACAGGAACAATGATGGCCCTCTTGAAGCATGTGGGAACAGCAGACTGGTATAGGGATTGATTGAATATGTCCGTAAACACACCAGCCAGCTGGTCTGCGCATGCTCTGAGGGCGCGGCTGGGGATGCCGTCTGGGCCTGCGGCCTTGCGAGGGTTAACACGTTTAAATGTTTTTCTCACCTCGGCTGCAGTGAAGGAGAGACCGCATGTTTCCGTTGCAGGCCGTGTCAGTGGCTGTATTGTCCTCAAAGCGGGCAAACAAGTTATTTAGTCTGCCTGGGAGCAAGACATCCTGGTCCGTGACTGAGCTGGATTTATTCTTATAGTCCGTGATTGACTGTAGACCCTGCCACATGCCTCTTGTGTCTGAGCCGTTGAATTGAGATTCTACTTTGTCTCTATACTGACGCTTAGCTTGTTTGATAGCCTTACGGAGGGAATAGCTGCACTGTTTGTATTCAGTCATATTACCAGACACCTTGCTCTGATTAAAAGCAGTGGTTCGCGCTTTCAGTTTCACGCGAATGCTGCCATCAATCCACGGTTTCTGGTTAGGGAATGTTTTAATCGTTGCTATGGGAACGACATCTTCAACGCACGTTCTAATGAACTCGCACACCGAATCAGCGTATTCGTCAATGTTGTTGCCTGACGCAATACGAAACATGTCCCAGTCCACGTGATGGAAGAAGTCTTGGAGTGTGGAATCAGCTTGGTCGGACCAGCGTTGGACAGATCTCAGCGTGGGAGCTTCTTGTTTCAGTTTCTGTCTGTAGGCAGGGATCAGAAAAATGGAGTCGTGGTCAGCTTTTCCAAAAGGAGGGCGGGGCAGGGCCTTATATGCGTCGCGGAAGTTAGAATAACAGTGATCCAAGGTTTTGTCAGCCCTGGTCGCGCAATCGATATGCTGATACATTTTAGGGAGTCTTGTTTTCAGATTAGCCTTGTTAAAATCCCCAGCTACAATGAATGCAGCCTCAGGATGTATGGATTCCAGTTTGCAAAGAGTCAAATAATACATCAGAGCCATCGATGTGTCTGCTTGGGGGGGAATATATACGTCTGTGATTATAATCGAAGAGAATTCTCTTGGTAGATAATGCAGTCTGCATTTGATTGTGAGGAATTCTAAATCAGGTGAACAGAAGGATTTGAGTTCCTGTATGTTTCTGTGATCACACCACGTCTCGTGAGCCATAAGGCATACGCCCCCGCCCCTCTTCTTACCAGAAAGGTGTTTGTTTCTGTCGGCGCGATGTGTGGAGAAACGCGCTGGCTGCACCGCCACCGAGAGCGTCTCTCCAGTGAGCCATGTTTCCATGAAGCAAAGAACGTTACAGTCTCTGATGTCCCTCTGGAATGCTACCCTTGCTCGGATTTCATCAACCTTGTTGTCAAGAGACTGGACATTGGCGAGAAGAATGCTAGGAAGTGGGGCGCGATGTGCCCGTCTACGTAGTCTGACCAGAAGACCGCCTCGTTTCCCTCTTTTACGAAGTCGTTTTTTTGGGTCGCCGGCTGTGATCCATTCCGTTGTCCTGGTTGAAAGGCAGAACACAGGATCCGCTTCGCGAAAGTCATATTCTTGGTCGTACTGATGGTGAGTTGACGCTGATCTTATATTCAGTAGTTCTTCGCGACTGTATGTAATGAAACCTAAGATGACCTGGGGTACTAATGTAAGAAATAACACGTAAAAAAAACAAAAAACTGCATAGTTTCCTAGGAACGCGAAGCGAGGCGGCCATCTCTGTCAGCACCGGAAGTCATTTGACAACTGTCTTGGTGTGTTTTGACCATGATAGTTTGTTGGTGATGTGGACACCAAGGCACTTAAGTCTCGACCCTCTCCACTACAGCCCCTTCGATGTTAATGGGGGCCTGTTCGGCCCGTCTCCACCATCCCGCTCATCTTGCCCATCCTCTGGTTGCTTGACTATACTGCCGGCTCCACAGAGGTGCTGGGAATAACCCTAGTGGGTCAAAGTAGATTCCCATGTTTCGACATAATGCACCACCAACACAGGCACACATCCCATAATGTGCCACCATCACACATCCCAGGGATGTGTTTTGTCCCCCACTCCTGTACACTAATAGGTTCCCATCCTGACAGACACCACGTTAAGTTCGCTGATGACACTGCCTTCATCAGCCTGTTGCATGATGACGAGGAACATCATGGCCTGGTCCTAGATGACTTTGTAGAGTGGTGTGATGAATCACACTTGGTCCTCAATACCAACAAGACCAAAGAGATGTGCATAGACTTCAGGAAGCGTACAACACCGACCTCTGCAACATCTATCAGAGGTCAGAACAGAGATTTGTGGAGGAATGCAAATATCTGGGTGTCCTCTTGGACAATACGCTTCACTGGAGTAAATGTACAGACCTGATTTACAAAAAGAGCCAACAGAGACTGTGCTTTCTCAAAAAGCTGGGATCTTTTAATGTTGACTGTACAAATCTTTTTATTTCTGTATTTGAACTTGTTGTATTGTTTATTGGTTGGGCAATGCCCCTTTCAGCCAGACAAACATGCTGAGAAGGATTAGCACCACAGCGAGCACGGTAAATGTGACTCCGGCTGCGTTTCACTTTTGACCAATCGCATCAGATCTTTTGACATCAGATTTCTTTTCAGAGCTCATTCATCTGATTGGTTAAAATACCAATTTAGTGAAAAATATATCAGAATTGGGCTGCCTGTCTAAATGCAGCATTAGTATCCCTGGCAGTCTGCTACTCTAGTTGACATATTCCTGTTTTCTCTGAAGCCTCCGGTCCGTGAGGCTGGGAAGGTGTTTCTCTGAGGCCTCCGGTCCGTGAGGCTGGGCAGGTGTTTCTCTGAGGCCTCCGGTCTGTGAGGCTGGGCAGGTGTTTCTCTGAGGCCTCCGGTCCGTGAGGCTGGGCAGGTGTTTCTCTGAGGCCTCCGGTCCGTGAGGCTGGGCAGGTGTTTCTCTGAGGCCTCCGGTCCGTGAGGCTGGGCAGGTGTTTCTCTGAGGCCTCCGGTCCGTGAGGCTGGGCAGGTGTTTCTCTGAAGCCTCCGGTCCGTGAGGCTGGGCAGGTGTTTCTCTGAAGCCTCCGGTCCGTGAGGCTGGGCAGGTGTTTCTCTGAAGCCTCCGGTCCGTGAGGCTGGGCAGGTGTTTCTCTGAAGCCTCCGGTCCGTGAGGCTGGGAAGGTGTTTCTCTGAAGCCTCCGGTCCGTGAGGCTGGGCAGGTGTTTCTCTGAAGCCTCCGGTCCGTGAGGCTGGGCAGGTGTTTCTCTGAAGCCTCCGGTCCGTGAGGCTGGGAAGGTGTTTCTCTGAAGCCTCCGGTCCGTGAGGCTGGGCGGGTGTTCCCAGTTTGATGTCACTATAACACTTACAGTATAGTAGTTCCTGTATGGCCCATGGCCTGTTATGGTCTTATTACACAAGATGCAACATGGCTTCCTCAGTCAACTGGCTGTTCAATATTTCCACTTCTATCACTTAGTGTGGACTGGCCACTCACTCAGAGCCTGGTTTCTCTTTTCTTCTAGGGAGTTTATCCTAACCACCATGCTTCTACATCTGCATTGCTTGTGTTTTGGGTTTCAGGCCGGGTTTCTATACAGCACTTTGTCACATCGGCTGATGTAAAAATGGCTTTATAAATACATTTTGATTTGATCACTGGGACCTCTGAAGAGATGGCCCAACATGCACTGTCTGTCAGCCAGTTTGAGACAGGTTCAATTTGTACTACAATCAATCAATGAATGAATGAATGCCCACAACAGCCACCCCTATTGGCTATCTCCAGCCTCTGTCTCCCAACATGCATCTCCAATAAGTGTGGTCGTTTTTTTTTTAAAGCTATGCTGTGTTTCTTCTCTTCCAGTTGGGTATAGCCATTGGGTTCCTGGTCCCTCCCATCCTGGTGCCTAACGTTGAGGACATGGATCAGCTGGCCTATCACATCAGTATCATGTTCTACATCACAGCAGGAGTTGCTACCTTGCTCTTCCTACTGGTCGTCATAGGTAACATGTTTATTGTTATACTATAAATATAAACATCACATCATCAAACTCTTACTAATGCGTATATAACCCCTTGACCATTTTAAAATCATTTTGTTGTGTTAAAGTGGGATTAAAATGGATTGAAATTATAACTTTAAAAAAATATATATATTTATTTTAACGTTCTGAGTCAATACATGGTAGAATCACCTGCGATTGATTACAGCTATGAGTATTTCTGGGTACGTCTCTAAGATCTTTTCATACCTCGAATGTACAATATTTGCAGAATATTCTTTTTTAAAATTCTTCAATCTCTGTCAGGTTGGTTATTGATCATTGCTGACAGCCATTTTCAAGTTTTATCATGAATTTTCAAGCCAATGTAAGTCAACATAGTAACTGGGCCCCTCAGGAACATTCAATGTCGTCTTGGTAAGAACCTCCAGTGTAGATTTGTCCTTGTGTTCTAGGTAATTGTTCTGCTGAAAGGTGAATTCATCTCCCAGGGTCCGTTGGAAAGCAGACTGAACTAGGTTTTCCTCTAGGATTTTGCCTGTGCTTAGCTCTAATTCTGTTTCTTTTTATCCTAAAAAACTCCCTAGTCCTTTCCAATGACAAGTATACCCATAACATGATGCTTCCATCAATATTCTTCAAAATATAAAGATGGGGTACTCACTGATGTGTTGAATTTGCCCCAAACATAATGCTTTGTATTCAGGATATAAAGTTAATTTCTTTGCCACATTTTTTTCTTCTCAGTTTTACTTTAGTGCCTTATTGCAAACAGTTTGCATGCTTAGGAATATATTTTAGTCTGTGGAGACTTCCTTCTTTTCACTCTGTCATTTAGGTTAATATTGTGGAGTAACTACAATGTTGTTGATCCATCCTCAGGTTTCTCCTGTCACAGCCATTAAACTCTGTAACTGTTTTAAAGTCACCATTGGCCTCCTGCTGAAATCCCTGAGAGGTTTCCTTCCTCTCCGGCAACTGAGTTAGGAAGATCTAGGGCTGTTACTGTGACCATAATAACTCTAACATCAATGCTAATGTAATGGAAAATCTAATCAAACACCTCATGAGAGCTCATGTTACACAACATTTCTATAGGCTATGCAATGGAGTGAGAAAACAGAGTGATGGCCTCTATTAAAAAGTTTATACAATGACGCGGCTAATTTATGGATTTTTCCCGCTTTCACAAGATTCATGCCGCCAAAAAACTGAGCACCGTCACATAATGTGACGTAAATCGAGCGCGCTCAAACTTCCCATCATTCTGATTACGGTAGTCATTTTGTCACCCTCATCATGGCAAAGACACGGAGAAATGCATATGATGCAGCTTTCAAGTTGAAGGCGATCGATCTGGCTGTTGGAAAAGGAAATAGAGCTGCAGCACGGGAGCTTGGCCTTAATGAGTCGATGATAAGACGTTGGAAACAGCAGCGTGAGGAACTGACTCAGTGCAAAAAGACAACAAAAGCTTTCAGAGGGAAGAAAAGCAGATGGCCCAAAGTATTTGCAGCCACTCGACATCAGTGGAAATCGTTCATTTAAGGTGGCGCTCCTTGTTCAGTGGGAGGCTTGGATGACAAGTGGGGAGAAATCCTTCACTAAAACGGGCCGCATGCGAAGAGCAACTTATGGTCAAGTCTGCCAGTGGGTCCTGACAGTGTGGAGCATTGTAAAAAAATCCACTATCATCAACAGATTTCGAAAGGCTGGACTGCTGCGTGTTGAAGGGGCAGCATGAGCTCAGCGGGGAATTTGCCTCCGGATGAAAGTGACGAGAGCGACAATGAAAACGATCCAACATCGGATGAAGCACTTCTGAGGCTATTCAACTCCGACACCGAAGGAGATGACTTCAGTGGTTTCAGTGCACAGGAGGAGGAAGATAGTGACCAATGACTTTCTTGGTAGGTCACTGTTTAATTTTTGTTACAAGCCGTGTTTCGTTAAAGCCTATTTATTTTTGTTACAAGCCGTGTTTCGTTAAAACCTCTTGAAACTCCCCATCCCGGATCCGGGATCGTGACTAAAGCCTCAGGCTCATTAGCATAACGCAACGTTAACGATTTCTGAAAATCGCAAATAAAATGAAAATAATGTGTCTGCTCTCAAGCTTAGCCTTTTCTTAACAACACTGTCATCTCAGATTTTCAAAATATGCTGATTTGTGTAAGAGTATGCAAATCTAGCTTAGCATTTTGAGTAGCATTTAGCTTGCAACATTTTCACAAAAACCAGATAACCAAATAAATAAAATCATTTACCTTTGAAGAGCTTCGGATGTTTTCAATGAGGAGACTCTCAGTTACATACCAAATGCGCAGTTTTTCCTGAAAGCGTCTGTGTGTAGGAGAAATCGTTCTGTTTTGTACATCGCATCTGGCTACCGAAATGAACCGAAAATTCAGTCACCTACAACGTCAAACTTTTTCCGAATTAACTACATAATATCGGCCGAAACATGGCAAACGTTGTTTGGAATCAATCCTCAAGGTGTTTTTTCACATATCTCTTCATTGATATATCGTTCGTGGAAGCTTGCATTCTTCTCTAAATTCCATGGAAAAATACTTGCAGCTGACTTTTGCGCACCAATTTCGGCGCAGGACACCGGGCGGACACCTGGTAAATGTGGTCTCTTATGGTCAATCTTCCAATGATCTGCCTACAAATACGTCACAATGCTGCAGACACCTTGGGGAAACGACAGAAAGGGCAGGCTCATTCCTCTCGCATTCACAGCCATATAAGGAGACAATGGAAAACAGAGCCTCAAAAATCCTGCTCATTTCCTGGATGCCGTCTCATCTTGGTTTTGCCTGAAGCTCACGTTCTAGGGCACGCACAGAAAATATCTTGGTAGTTCTGGACACGTCAGAGTGTTTTCTTTCGAAAGCTATCAATTATATGCATAGTCGAGCATCTTTTTGTGACAAAATATCTTGTTTAAAACGGGAACGTTTTTCATCCAAAAATGAAATTGCGCCCCCAGAGCATCAAGAGGTTAAAGCCTATTTATTTTTGTTACGTGTTTAGTTTAAAGGCTGTGTAAAGTTCATTTGTTTCAATGTACTGGTAGGCACCTGCGGCTCATAGACATGTGCGGCTTATTTATGTACAAAATACATATTTTTTTAATAATTCAGTGGGTGTGGTTTATATTCAGGTGCGCTTAATAGTCCAGCAATTGAGGCTCTGTCTGTAGAGAATAGGGTGCCATTATGTAGAGAATGCAGCAGGGTAGCCGGCAGGGTACCCTAGTGGTTAGAGCGTTGGACTAGTAAGCGAAAGGTTGCAAGTTCAAATCCCCGAGCTGACAAGGTACAAATCTGTTGTTCTGCCCCTGAACAGGCAGTTAACCCGCTGTTCCTAGGCCGTCATTGAAAATAAGAATTTGTTCTTAACTAGTAAAATAAAGGTAAAATAAATAATAATAATTTATTTCTCAACTTTCTTAATAGTAAGCACATTGCTTCCCTTTACAACAGGAGCATAACCTACCTGGCTGGCATGAAGATGAACCGCAGGGACAAGTGTCCTCCGTTTGCTATTCAAGTGCTTATGGTTGACATGTATGTTCTTTACCTTGGCCCTGTTCTGACAGATGCATAATGGTCCAATCTAAATCTAAACTAATTTCACACATTATTTATGACATGTAAAGACCAGATTAAATTGAGAATAGTCAGTCTGATGAGCGACAATATTATCACTTATGAATGATGTGTGCAGTCTGAGCCAGTCAACTTTTTCAAATCATAGTTGCATGCATCATGTAGCCTCGCCCATAGACAATCAATTGGTATCACAGCATCGTGTAGTTGGTATCACAGCATCATGTAGCCTCGCCCATAGACAATCAATTGGTATCACAGCATCGTGTAGTTGGTATCACAGCATCATGTAGCCTCGTCCATAGACCAATATGTTTTGATAAGGTTGGCAAAGTGGCCAAAATACTTTAAAATGCAGCCTATGCAGCCTATAGGCTTATAGACCCCTGGAACAGGGTTGGAGAACCCAGAGCCTAGAGAAACACGACCCCTGGAACAGGGTTGGAGAACCCAGAGCCTAGAGAAACACGACCCCTGGAACAGGGTTGGAGAACCCAGAGCCTAGAGAAACACGACCCCTGGAACAGGGTTGGAGAACCAGAGCCTAGAGAAACAAGACCCCTGGAACAGGGTTGGAGAACCAGGAGCCTAGAGAAACAAGACCCCTGGAACAGGGTTGGAGAACGGAGCCTAGAGAGACCCCTGGACCAGGGTTGGAGAACCCGGAGCCTAGAGAAACAAGACCCCAGGGTTGGAGAACCAGGAGCCTGACCCCTGGACAGGGTTGGAGAACCAGGGACCCTTGGAGAACCAGGAGCCTAGAGAAACAAGACCCCTGGAACAGGGTTGGAGAAACAAGACCTGGAACAGAGCCTAGAGAAACACGACCCCTGGAACAGGGTTGGAGAACCCAGAGCCTAGAGAAACAAGACCCCTGGAACAGGGTTGGAGAACCCGGAGCCTAGAGAAACACGACCCTGGAACAGGGTTGGAGAACCCGGAGCCTAGAGAAACACGACCCCTGGAACAGGGTTGGAGAACCCGGAGCCTAGAGAAACACGACCCCTGGAACAGGGTTGGAGAACCCATAGCCGTAAGAAACAAGACCCCTGGAACAGGGTTGGAGAACCCAGAGCCTAGAGAAACAAGACCCCTGGAACAGGGTTGGAGAACCCATAGGCTAGAGAAACAAGACCCCAGGAACAGGGTTGGAGAACCCATAGCCTAGAGAAACACGACCCCTGGAACAGGGTTGGAGAACCCAGAGCCTAGAGAAACAAGACCCCTGGAACAGGGTTGGAGAACCCGGAGCCTAGAGAAACAAGACCCCTGGAACAGGGTTGGAGAACCCATAGCCTAGAGAAACAAGACCCCTGGAACAGGGTTGGAGAACCCAGAGCCTAGAGAAACAAGACCCCTGGAACAGGGTTGGAGAACCCATAGCCTAGAGAAACGTGTGTTCTTATATTAGCCCAGTCACTGTGCAGTTGTGTGTGAAAACAGAGTTTTGACTGACTTCTATTTAAACGAGTATCTCAGCTTTCTCCTATGTTTATTGCTCACGTTAAATGAAGCACATTAATCCGCCTTACAACCGATGTAGCCTACCTAGCATATTTGGCTGCGTGTGAGTTTCAAGTATCGCGAATCACATTTTCACCATAGAAATGCACCTTTTTATAATAAATCATAACTGCATTTGCGATTTAAGATATTGGATAGTCATAATTTAGGCTGATAATATAACTCAATCATTGTTTCACCAAAGAAGAGTGTTCAGTGCATGGCTCAGCGCATGTAGCGTTGAGTATTATTATAATTTTTGGCCATTTATTTAACATGGCAAGTCAGTTAAGATTCAGATTTTTATTTACAATGACGGCCTAGGAACAGTGGGTTAACTATCTTGTTCAGGGGCAGAACGACAGATTTCTTTTTTTTTACCTTGTCAGCTCGGGGATTCAATCAAGCAACCTTTTGGTTACTGGCCCAACAGTCTAACCACTAGGCTACCCTGCCGCCTCTACACTCTAACCACTAGGCTACCCTGCCGCCTCTACACTCTCACCACTAGGCTACCTGCCGCCTCTACACTCTAACCACTAGGCTATCCTGCCGCCTCTACACTCTAACCACTAGGCTACCCTGCCGCCTCTACACTCTAACCACTAGGCTACCCTGCCGCCTCTACACTCTCACCACTAGGCTACCTGCCGCCTCTACACTCTCACCACTAGGCTACCTGCCGCCTCTACACTCTCACCACTAGGCTACCCTGCCGCCTCTACACTCTAACCACTAGGCTACCCTGCAGCCCCTCAAGTAGCCAAGTCTATAGAAGAAACGTATCCGATTTAGCCTTTCTTTGCGCGGGAACAATATGGGCCTTTTTATAAACACATTTCATTCGTTTATTAATACGACAGATGACAGGGGGGGGGGGCTGATACTGACAAACAGATCAGTACAAACAACCTGGTCTAAGTAAAAGGCCCGTGAGAAGGGGAGAAGGGGAGGCGCTAATAGAATATGAAACAACACGGTCTATGTAAAAGGGTCTAATAGAATATGTAAAAGGCCCGTGAGAAGGGGAGGGGGCACTAATAGAATATGAAACAACACGGTCTATGTAAAAGGCCCGTGAGAAGGGGAGGCACTAATAGAATATGAAACAACACGGTCTATGTAAAAGGCCCGTGAGAAGGGGAGAAGGGGAGGCGCTAATAGAATATGAAACAACACGGTCTATGTAAAAGGCCCGTGAGAAGGGGAGAAGGGGAGGCGCTAATAGAATATGAAACAACATGGTCTATGTAAAAGGCCCGTGAGAAGGGGAGAAGGGGAGGCGCTAATAGAATATGAAACAACACGGTCTATGTAAAAGGCCCGTGAGAAGGGGAGAAGGGGAGGCGCTAATAGAATATGAAACAACATGGTCTATGTAAAAGGCCCGTGAGAAGGGGAGAAGGGGAGGCGCTAATAGAATATGAAACAACATGGTCTATGTAAAAGGCCCGTGAGAAGGGGAGAAGGGGAGGCGCTAATAGAATAGAAACAACATGGTCTATGTAAAAGGCCCGTGAGAAGGGGAGAAACAACAACATGGTCTATGTAAAAGGCCCGTGAGAAGGGGAGAAGGGGAGCTAATAGAATATAAAACAACCTGGTCTATGTAAAAGGCCCGTAGAACTAATAGAATATAAAACAACATGGTCTATGTAAAAGGCCCGTGAGAAGGGGAGCGCTAATAGAAGGGGAGGCACTAATAGAATATAAAACAACCTGGTCTATGTAAAAGGCCCGTGAGAAGGGGAGAAGGGGAGGCGCTAATAGAATATAAAACATGGTCTATGTAAAAGGCCCGTGAGAAGGGGAGAAGGGGAGGCGCTAATAGAATATGAAACAACATGGTCTATGTAAAAGGCCCGTGAGAAGGGAAGGCGCTAATAGAATATGAAACAACCTGGTCTATGTAAAAGGCCCGTGAGAAGGGGAGAAGGGGAGGCACTAATAGAATATGAAACAACATGGTCTATGTAAAAGGCCCCGCTAATAGAATATGTGGTCTATGTAAAAGGCCCGGAGAAGGGGAGGCACTAATAGAATATGAAACAACATGGTCTATGTAAAAGGCCCGTCTAATAGAATATGAAACAACCTGGTCTATGTAAAAGGCCCGTGAGAAGGGGAGAAGGGGAGGCACTAATAGAATATGAAACAACATGGTCTATAAAAGGCCCGTAAAAGGCCAACATGGTGAAGGGGAGAAGGGGAGGCACTAATAGAATATGAAACAACATGGTCTATGTAAAAGGCCCGTGAGAAGGGGAGAAGGGGAGGCACTAATAGAATATGAAACAACATGGTCTATGTAAAAGGCCCGTGAGAAGGGGAGAAGGGAGGCACTAATAGAATATGAAACAACTATGTGGTCTATGTGAAAAAAGGCCCGTGAGAAGGGGAGGCACTAATAGAATATGAAACAACATGGTCTATGTAAAAGGCCCGTGAGAAGGGGAGGCACTAATAGAATATGAAACAACATGGTCTATGTAAAAGGCCCGTGAGAAGGGGAGGCACTAATAGAATATGAAACAACATGGTCTATGTAAAAGGCCCGTGAGAAGGGGAGGCACTAATAGAATATGAAACAACATGGTCTATGTAAAAGGCCCGTAGAATATGAAACAACATGGTCTATGAGAAGGGGAGGCACTAATAGAATATGAAACAACATGGTCTATGTAAAAGGCCCGTGAGAAGGGGAGAAGGGGAGGCACTAATAGAATATGAAACAACATGGTCTATGTAAAAGGAAACAACATGGTCTATGTAAAGGCCCGTGAGAAGGGGAGGCGCTAATAGAATATGAAACAACATGGTCTATGTAAAAGGCCCGTGAGAAGGGGAGAAGGGGAGGCACTAATAGAATATGAAACAACATGGTCTATGTAAAAGGCCCGTGAGAAGGGGAGGCGCTAATAGAATATGAAACAACACGGTCTATGTAAAAGGCCCGTGAGAAGGGGAGGCACTAATAGAATATGAAACAACATGGTCTATGTAAAAGGCCCGTGAGAAGGGGAGGCACTAATAGAATATGAAACAACATGGTCTATGTAAAAGGCCCGTGAGAAGGGGAGGCACTAATAGAATATGAAACAACATGGTCTATGTAAAAGGCCCGTGAGAAGGGGAGGCACTAATAGAATATGAAACATGGTCTATGTAAAAGGCCCGTGAGAAGGGGAGGCGCTAATAGAATATGAAACAACACGGTCTATGTAAAAGGCCCGTGAGAAGGGGAGGCGCTAATAGAATATGAAACAACCTGGTCTTTGTAAAAGGCCTGTGAGAAGGGGAGAAGGGGAGGCGCTAATAGAATATGAAACAACACGGTCTATGTAAAAGGCCCGTGAGAAGGGGAGGCGCTAATAGAATATGAAACAACCTGGTCTTTGTAAAAGGCCTGTGAGAAGGGGAGAAGGGGAGGCACTAATTTAATGTGACGTCCATCTAAACAGGAAGAGGAAACTATTGTCTTAACTTTTCAGCTGCACTGACCCAACAGGGTAAAGAGTGAATATGAGCTGTGCGCACTCACCGGGGATATGGCCGATGTTGTTCGCTCAATTTAAGTTGAACATTTTTTTTATAACTAAAAGACAGATTAGATATTAGTCTTTTCATTGTCTTCTCTTTAAGTCATGCTTTAGCAGCCTATTTTTAATGATTTTCTTTATTTATATATTTGTTATGTCTTAGAATTTTAGACACCAGGAAATTACGGAGCGATTTCTGCATATATAAATGTAGATGGTCCGCAACAGTGGCTTGTGGACAAAATGTGGAAGCCAGGAGATGCTAAATGTGTTTGTTAATTAACGGTCAATTACCGTGAGACCGGCAGTTATATTCTTGTCAATAACCAGCTGACAAAATGTCATGACCGCCACAGCCCTAGGAAGGACGCCTGTATGTTTGTAGTGAGACTGGGTGTATTGATACACCATCCAAAGTGTAATTAATAACTTCACCGTGATCAAAGGGATATTCAATGTCTGCTTTAAAAACAACAACATTTTATCCATCTACCAATAGGTGCCCTTCTTTGCGATGGTAACGTCCCTTGTCTTTGTGGTTGAATCTGTTTTTTTTTTAAATTCACTGCTCGACTGAGGGATCTTACAATTATCTGTATGTGTGGGGGTACAGAGATGAGGTAGTCATTCATACATCATATTTAACATTATTATTTTGTACAGAGTGAGTCCAACCTTTTTTGCATAGTCCTGAACTTGTTTTAAGTTCAGGTAACAAAAGGGGTAAATACTTATTGACTCAAGACATTACATTTAAAAAAAATAATCTGTACAATTTTCTAAAAACATAATTCCATTTTGACATTATGGGGGTAATGTGTGAGGCCAGTGACACACACAAATCTCAATTGAATCCATTTTTAAATTCAGGCTGTAACACAACAAAATGTGGGTTAAAGTTTAGGGGTGTGGAGACTTTCTGAAGGCACTGCACAACCTGCATTTATATATATATATTAGCTTTCAGATTTCTATCTGTTTATTACATGTTCATAGCACTGACCAGTGTGTGCAACGTGATGGTTTAGTGTGTCACTTTAGCTGATGAGGAAGTAATGTTTAGCCTGTGAGTGATTTCTGTTTAGTCTGTGAGTGATTTCTGTTTAGTCTGTGAGTGATTTCTGTTTAGCCTGTGAGTGATTTTCTGTTCTGTTTAGCTTGAAGTGAATTTTGGGTTATTCAATTATATTATTAAATGTTTGCATGTTAGTCTCTGGATGAATGGGTCTTCTAAATGACAGTTAAAAATTATTCAGGCTTTCCTTTTTCTTGCTCATACATCCCCTTCTGAAGCATCTGGCCTGTATGTCAGGTATGTAAAGTGTGTGTGTTGGCGCATAGGTACGCCTGTCCACTTGGGATGTAATTTAGGACACTCAGGCTTTTACCAGGAACATACGAAACATTGACAAAGAGAGAATTAGTAGACTTGACTTCATAGTTCCAGAACTTTCCCTCCAGAGGAGATTGTAGAATGTTTGTCATTGTGAGAACATGCTGAAAAGAGGTACTTGTTTAGGTACTTTGTTTTGTATCATTCTATAAACAGTAAACGCCTCAATACAGTTTTGGACAACACATCGATTTTTATTAAGTGTGCTTTCTGACTTTGAAAAGTTAGAGGAGCACTCTGAGTGGGGCGGCAGGGTAGCCTAGTGGTTAGAGCGTTGGTTGCAAGTTCAAACCCCGAGCTGACAAGGTACAAATCTGTCATTCTGCCCCTGAACAGGCAGTTAACCCACTGTTCCTAGGCAAGTTAACCCACTCTTCCTAGGCCGTCATAGTTAAGAACACATTCTTATTTACAGACTTGCCCGGTTAAATAAAGGTAAAAAATAAGTGGGAGAAGGGAAGTGACCTGTTCCTACAGACAGGAAATGTGTCAGCACAAAGACCTCTGTCTCTCCACTCTCATCTGTCTCTATTTGTGTCTCCCCCGCTCTCTGTTTATCCCATACACTGTTTAATTTCTCATAACAGACACGCAAAGCAGATATTTTTGCCAATGGCCAAGGAGGAACAGTTTCAGCACTGAAACAGGCTGGTTTAGCTGATTTATTGCTGACACGTGTAGGAGTGGCCGTAGGGAGCCGTGTCATCAGGGTGTGACCATACAAGTCACCCGCTCAGAGGGCCCCGTCACGAGTTGCTGAGCGAAACACAACTGATGAAAACACCATTGTCTTTTTTGCTGGTGGGGAGTGGTGCTTATGCTCTAGTAGTACTGTAGTTAGGTTAACGCCATTCTCTAGTTGTACTGTAGTTAACGCCATTCTCTAGTAGTACTGTAGTTAGGTTAACACCATTATCTAGTTGTACTGTAGTGAGGTTAATGCCATTCTCTAGTAGTACTGTAGTTAGGTTAAACCTACAGGTATCTGGTTAGTGCAGCCTAATTAAGGCTCTTTTACCCTTGTGTCATTCTTGTTTTGTTCTACCTACAGATGTAGGATCTTAATTTGATCACCCTGTTGCAGGAGAACTTTCCTGCAATGCAGGAAATATACAACTTGTTGTGTTTTTGAGGTTTGGAAAGGATTCTAAAGTAGGGCTGCACGATTCAGACAAAATATCGAATTGCAATTTGTTTTGGCCAGATATTGCGATTTTCAAACACTTTTCAAACACTCAAACGTGACGGACATTTTTTTTCACGGTGCAATTGTCGGTTGACATGTAACTGAAATACAGTACCAGTCAAAAGTTAGGACACACCTACTCATTCCAGGGTTTGTCTTTAGTTTTACTATTTTTCTACGTTGTAGAATAATAGTGAAGACATCAAATCTATGAAAAAACACATGGAATCATGTACTAACCAAAAAAGTGTTAAACAAAAAAAAATATATTTTACATTTGAGATTCTTCAAAGTAGCCACCCTTTGCCTTGATGACAGCTTTGTACACTCTTGGCATTTTTCTCAACCAGCTTCATGAGTTATTCACCTGGAATGCATTTCAATTAACAGGTGTGCCTTGTTAAAAGTTAATTTGTTGAATTTCTTTCCTTCTTAATGCAATTGAGCCTATCAGTTGTGTTGTGACAAGGTAGGGGTGGTATACAGAAGACAGCCCTATTTAGTAAAAGACCATGACCATATTATGGCAAGAACAGCTCAAATGAGAAAAGAGAAACAACAGTTCATCATTACTTTAAGACATGAAGGTCAGTCAATCCGGAATATGTCAAGACCTTTGAAAGTTTCTTCAAGTGCAGTCGCAAGAACCATCAAGCGCTATGATGAAACTGGCTCTCATGAGGACCGCCACAGGACAGGAAGACCCAGAGTTACCTCTGCTGCAGAGGCTTAGTTAGAGTTACCTGTCTCTCATGAGAACCGCCACAGGAAAGGAAGACCCAGAGTTACCTCTGCTGCAGAGGAGAAGCTCATTAGAGTTACCTGGCTGTCATGAGGACCGCCACAGGAAAGACCCAGAGTTACCTCTGCTGCAGAGGATAAGTTCATTAGAAATTGCAGCCCAAATAAATGCTTCACAGAGTTCAAGTAACAGACATGTCTCAACATCAACTGTTCAGAGGAGACTGCATGAATCAGGCCTTCATGGTTGAATTGAGGGACATCAATAAGAAGAGACTTGCTTGGGACAAGAAACACAAGCAATGGACATTAGACCGGTGGAAATTTGTCCTTTTGGTCTGAGTCCAAATTTGAGATTTTGGGTTCCAACTGCCATGTCTTTGTGACGCAGAGTAGGTGAACGGATGATCTCTGCATGTGTGGTTCCCACTGTGAAGCTTGGAGGAGGGGGTGTGATGGTGCTTTGCTGGTGACACTGGGATTTATTTAGAATTCAAGGCGCACTTAACCAGCATGGCTACCACCGCATTCTGCAGCGAGACGCCATCCCATCTGGTTTGTGCTTAGTCCCGCTATCATTTGTTCTTCAACAGGACAATGATCCAAAACACACCTCCAGGCTGTTTAAGGGATATTTGACCAAGAAGGAGAGTGATGGAGTGCTGCATCAGATGACCTGGCCTCCACAATCACCCAACCTCAACCGACTTGTGTTGGTTTGGGATGAGTTGGAACGCAGAATGAATGAAAAGCAGCCAACAAGTCCTCAGCATATGTGGGAACTCCTTCAAGACTGTTGGAAAAGCATTCCAGGTGAAGCTGGTTGAGAGAATGCCAAGAGTGTGCAAAGCTGTCAAAGCAAAGGGTTGCTACTTTGAAGAATCTGAATTATGGCTAGGGTCTTGGCTCTGAGTGTACTGTTGCTGAGGGTGCCATTTCAGTGAGCACATTGTAGTTGACAGTACTTAGCAAAGAGTGCAATCCTGCTTGTCAAGACACCCCAGGGAATATTGTAGTTTAGAGATAATAACAGAATTCTGCACACAAAGACATCTGCTCTCTCAGGAGAATGGCAGCTGGAAGCTCTTGGCTGAGAACCTGCTCTCTCAGGAGAATGGCAGCTGGAAGCTCTTGGCTGAGAACCTGCTCTCTCAGGAGAATGGCAGCTACTGGCTGAGAACCTGCTCTCGCAGGAGAATGGCAGCTGGAAGCTCTTGGCTGAGAACCTGCTCTCTCAGGAGAATGGCAGCTGGAAGCCCCTGGCTGGGAACCTGCTCTCTCAGGAGAATGGCAGCTGGAAGCCCCTGGCTGAGGACCTGCTCTCTCAGGAGAATGGCAGCTGGAAGCCCCTGGCTGAGAACCTGCTCTCTCAGGAGAATGGCAGCTACTGGCTGAGAACCTGCTCTCGCAGGAGAATGGCAGCTGGAAGCTCTTGGCTGAGAACCTGCTCTCTCAGGAGAATGGCAGCTGGAAGCTCTTGGCTGAGAACCTGCTCTCTCAGGAGAATGGCAGCTACTGGCTGAGAACCTGCTCTCGCAGGAGAATGGCAGCTGGAAGCTCTTGGCTGAGAACCTGCTCTCTCAGGAGAATGGCAGCCCCTGGCTGAGGACCTGCTCTCTCAGGAGAATGGCAGCTGGAAGCCCCTGGCTGGGAACCTGCTCTCTCAGGAGAATGGCAGCTGGAAGCCCCTGGCTGAGGACCTGCTCTCTCAGGAGAATGGCAGCTGGAAGCCCCTGGCTGGGAACCTGCTCTCTCAGGAGAATGGCAGCTGGAAGCAGGTCATAGATCAAGCAAGTACAGCTCACCACTCCTGTCCACAGGCTTTTAGGCTTTCAGCTAGATGACAAAAAACACGCTTTCAATGATTAAAAGACAGTCTGAGGAACAAACATTTCTCAAACCCAAAGGAATGTCACCTGTTGAATTCTGATGGATGCATATCCTGTTTTGAGTTGAGAGATCCCCCAATTACAAGACTTGAGGCGTAGCCTGTTAAAATACCTTCCACTATTTGCATGTTCATACAACAGTCTCTAGGCCTATATTCTCTCTATACATGGATGAAGGGCAGTTCTTAGGTTTGTTTTATCTGTGTGTGTGTGTGTTTATCTGGAGGAGTACAGTAATTAATTTAGAAATGAGATGGGACAATGCCCTGCCACAGTGAATTACCAAGGACACCAGGACACACTGAGATGAAATAATAATCTGTTTATTCTTTAAGGCCTACACTACCGTTCAAACGTTTGGGTTCACTTAGAAATGTCCTTGTTTTTAAAAGAAAAGAAAAAGAAAAATTTCACATTTTAAAATGACATCAATTTGATCAGAAATTCAGTGTATTTCCTCTGTCCAGTGTCTGTGTTCTTTTGCCCATCTTAATCTTTTATTTTTATTGGCCAGTCTGAGATATGTCTTTTTCTTTGCAACTCTGCCAAGAAGGCCAGCATCCTGAGGTCGCCTCTTCACTGTTGACGTTGAGACTGGTGTTTTGCGGGTACTATTTCATGAAGCTGCCAGTTGAGGACATGTGAGGCGTCTGTTTCTCAAACTAGACACTAATGTACTTGTCCTCTTGCTCAGTTGTGCACCGGGGCCTCCCACTCATTCTTTTCTGGTTAGAGCCAGTTTGTGCTGTTCTGTGAAAGGAGTAGTACACAGCGTTGTACGAGATCTTCAGTTTCTTGGCAATTTCTCGGATGGAATAGCCTTAATTTCTCAGAACAAGAATAGACTGACGAGTTTCAGAAGAAAGTGATTTGTTTCTGACCATTTTGAGCCTGTAATCGAACCCACAAATGCTGATGCTCCAGATACTCAACTAGTCTAAAGATCAATTAGCCTTTAATAATGATAAACTTGGATTAGCTAACACAACGTGGCATTGGAACACAGGAGTGATGGTTGCTGATAATGGGCCTCTGTACGCCCATGTAGATATTCCATTAAAAATCTGCTGTTTCCAGCTGCAATGGTCATTTACAACATTAACAATGTCTACACTGTGTTTCTGATTAATTTGATGTTATTTTAATGAACAAAAAATTGTGCTTTTCTTTCAAAAACAAGGACATTTCTGAGTGACCCCAAACTTTTGAACGGTAGTGTCTATGAAACTGAGATTAGGGAATAATCTCTGCATAACCCACTCTGAATCATTCTTAAATGTCGCGCTACACTCTTGATGGTATGTTACTGAGATCTCTCTCCATCCCTCCCTCCCTCCCTCCCTCCCTCCCTCCCTCCCTCCCTCCCTCCCTCCCTCCCTCCCTCCCTCCCTCCCTCCCTCCCTCCCTCCCTCCCTCCCTCCCTCTCCCTCCCTCCCTCCCTCCCTCCCTCCCTCCCTCCCTCCCTCATCCATCCATCCATCTCTCTCCCTCCCTCCCTCCCTCCCTCCCTCACTCCCTCCATCCATCCATCCATCCATCCATCCATCTCTCTCCCTCCCTCCCTCCATCCATCTCTCTCCCTCCCTCCATCCATCTCTCTCCCTCCCTCCATCCATCTCTCCATCCTCCCCCTCTTCTCTCCATCCTCCCCCTCTTCTCTCCATCTCTCCACCCCCCCCTCTCTCCACCCCCCTTCTCTCCACCCCCCCCCTTCTCTCCTCCCCCCTTCTCTCCATCCCCCCCCCTTCTCTCCACCCCCTCCCTCTCTCCATCTCTTCATCCTCCCCCCTTCTCTCCACCCCCCCCCTTCTCTCCACCCCCCTCCCTCTCTCTTCAGTGTTCCAGGAGCGTCCGGAGCTCCCTCCCACCCAGGCTCAGGCGACAGCTCGCTGCATCCCTCCTGAACAGTACTCCTACACCGCCTCCGTCCTCAGGCTGCTCCGAAACAAACCCTTCCTCCTCCTCATCCTCACATATGGTCAGTACTTAACCCCTTGTATCACTATTGTAACTATTCTACCACACGACTGACCCCGAGCCAAGACAAACCATTCCAAACTGAGCTGAGCCAAGCCGTACTGGGCTGAACCAGGTATTTTTTTTGGGGGGGGTGTCGTCAATACCTGGTGACCTGCCATTCTATTACAAGGGAAGGAGGTTATTCTTGAGTCAGGAAGAAGCGTGATTAAGGTGTCCGGTTATAAAAGTCTGATAATGATCATCAATGACGGTCTGATCGAAGTTGTCAGGAGGTTGTTGGTGCGTTCGGATGGTACTCAGGAACTCCTACCTTCCACTTGAGTGTATGGGTTAACCTAGCTACATGTTTGTTACTCTCTTTATGTCCGAAAGGTGAAAGGTCACACTAGACAACCAGATGAGTCTAAAAGAAGGTGAAAGGTCAGTGATGAAACGTCACCATCTGGTGTACCATCATTCTGGCCCGGGTTTTCTCCCGCTAGGAAGGCCGTTCGTTCTAGTGGTTAACTTGCCTCTCCAAGTTTCCGATTTTAGTATCCGACACACCATATTTCACCCCCTGCATCACAGGTACACCGTTAATGTATTATCCTATGGGAAAGGACTCTGCGCTGGCTTGGACGCTATTGGCTGTCCCCAAACGGACGCCATTGGCTGTCCCCAAACGGACGCCATTGGCTGTCCCCAAACGGACGCCATTGGCTGTCCCCAAACGGACGCCATTGGCTGTCCCCAAACGGAGGAAGTGTTATGCTCTCATGTTCCTTTCATTATTTTAGATCTAATCAGTCTCATGAATTCATCTCTCTCTCCGATGTTACAGGTTTTTGACCCGAAAGGTTAAACATTTATTGATAATTCAGTTATTAACATAGGCTAAATGTATTTTGGTCTGTAGTAGTGCACTATGTAGGGAATAGTATCAGCTTGGTTCTGTCTCCTAACCTATCTGACATGGGATAGGGTCGTTATCTGGGCCAGGTGGATAATGGTGTACTTGTTGTGTACTAGGACATTTAACTAAACTGCTAAGGCCATGGTGTGTGTGAGGCTCTCTCTCTCTACACTGTGTGTGTGAGGCTGTCTCGCTCTCTACACTGTGTGTGTGTGTGTGAGGCTGTCTCTCTCTACGCTGTGTGTGTGTGAGGCTGTCTCTCTCTCTACGCTGTGTGTGTGAGGCTGTCTCTCTCTCTACACTGTGTGTGTGAGGCTGTCTCTCTCTCTACACTGTGTGTATGAGGCTGTCTCTCTCTCTACACTGTGTGTGAGGCTGTCTCTCTCTCTACGCTGTGTGTGAGGCTGTCTCTCTCTCTACGCTGTGTGTGTGAGGCTGTCTCTCTCTACACTGTGTGTGAGGCTGTCTCTCTCTCTACACTGTGTGTGAGGCTGTCTCTCTCTCTACACTGTGTGTGAGGCTGTCTCTCTCTCTACGCTGTGTGTGTGAGGCTGTCTCTCTCTCTACGCTGTGTGTTTGAGGCTGTCTCTCTCTCTACACTGTGTGTGTGTGTGTGAGGCCGTCTCTCTCTACGCTGTGTGTGTGAGGCTGTCTCTCTCTCTACACTGTGTGTGTGTGTGTGAGGCTGTCTCCTCATGGTAATTTACAGCGTGTGAGTTTCAAGATTGTGGAAGACAATTTTCACCATTTTAAAATGCACCTTTATTATAATAAAAGCTTAACACGCATAATCTCATTTGTGGCCACTTTAGATAATGGTGTTTTCCTGCTGAAGGAACATTTGTAGTTATAGCCTGCTGTCATGTGAGCATTGCTGCGCTTGTAAATGTGAAGAAAATAGCCTAATAGTTTATAAAAAAAAAATGTTGGTAAACGTTCTGATCTCAATAAATTAATAAAATTGTATTTATAAAGCCCTTCTTACATCAGCTGATGTCACAAAGTTCTGTATAGAAAACCCAGCCTGAAACCCCAAACAGCAATGCAGGTGTAGAAGCATCTGTTGCGTTAGCCTCGTTGCGTAAAAAAAATGATTTTGGGATGTTAGTGGTTGTATTAATGTGAGATCAAATCCCACAACTGTTCCAGACTATGCATGGAATATTTATTTCTCGCACAGAATAGGTCAACTTTTGTATTATGGGGGGATAGTAGATTGACAGAGGCTAGTGCTTTTGCTGTTCGTTAGGCCTACTCATCTTAGTTGGCTGATGAAAAGTTAATGTGGACAGTTCTTCCAATATCTTCAATATGCGCCTCGGAATTGGATAAGGATGCGTCCCCGATGTGTCGGTCTTCACTTGTAGCCTGTGAGAAAGACCCGATCACATGATGCAGAGCCGTGTGAGTGGGAGGTGCTTCGGAGCAGGCAGTACTCTGGGAGAAAGACCCGATCACATGATGCAGAGCCGTGTGAGTGGGAGGTGCTTCGGAGCAGGAAGTACTCTGGGAGAAAGACCCGATCACATGATGCAGAGCCGTGTGAGTGGGAGGTGCTTCGGAGCAGGAAGTACTCTGGGAGAAAGACCCGATCACATGATGCAGAGCCGTGTGAGTGGGAGGTGCTTCGGAGCAGGAAGTACTCTGGGAGAAAGACCCGATCACATGATGCAGAGCCGTGTGAGTGGGAGGTGCTTCAGAGCAGGCAGTACTCTGGGAGAAGGCCTGCAAAAGGCAGTATGGGGATGTGAGGTAGTATCAAGAAGCTTCTCAGATGATAGGAGGACCTGTTTAATTAACGTCCAACCCATTTTAGCATCTCCTGGCTTCCACACAAAGCCTACAAGCCACTGATGCAGACCTTTGGAACAACTACATTTAAAAAAAAAGAAAAGTCTAATAAAAACATGTTTAATAAAACACCTTCACAATAAATCCATTAAGGTCTAAAGAGACATGATATGAAGAAAATGTAATCCATTTCAGTTGTCCTGATCTGGCTAGGCCGTATGGCTGAAGGGCTACGCTAGTTCATTTAACAGACTAGATTAGCTTAGAATTCAGCGGCGTTCTTTAATATTACCTCATAGTGTGAAGAATACAATCGAACAAAGCTGAATAAAATAGGATATTTTCTCCAAACGATTTGAGGGAGTACAGCTATTCTGTGTTGAGAGGTTAACAAAGACATAGGTCGAGCTCGGCTCGACACCCCTTTATAAAGCCGATTAACGCGCTTCATTTTAAGAAGTTATTTGGCCACTTTAGTTGTGATACAAACCTTATCAAAACATGGAGGCCGACGAGCTAGACTACATGAGGTGTGTGTGTGTGTGACTATGATTATTAAAAAATCACCAAAACAAAGGCATTGTTTCTTGACTTGTGCTGGGCGTCATTCACAAGTGATTAGGCTAATATTGTCACCCATCAGACTATTCTTGGTTTAATCTTGTCTTTTTCCATTAATACTAAATAATGTGTGACATTAGTTTTGGATTTAGAATGGACCATAGATTAGCTTAGAATTCAGCGGCGTTCTTTTATATTACCTCATTGTGTGAAGAATACAATCGAACAAAGCTGAATAAAATAGGATATTTTCTCCAAACGATTTGAGGGAGTGCAGCTATTCTGTGTTGAGAGGTTAACAAAGACATGTATGTATTTCAGACACCTGTCTGAAACGAGGACAAGGGGGAAAAATAAGTTTCATCTCTGCACTTAAATAGCGAACGGAGGACACTTTTCCCCTGGTTCATTTGCATGCCAGCAAGGTAGACTATACTCCTGTTGTAAAGAGAAGCAATGTGCTTACTACTAGGAAAGTTGAGAAATAAATATAGTAGGCCTAGCCTATTGAAAGCTGATGGGATCCTCCTCTTTTTAATAGAGGCCATCACTCTGTTTTCTCACGCAATTGCATAGCCTATAGAAATGTTGTGAGCTCATGGGCTCTCATGAAGTGTTTGATTTAGATTTTCCATTACATTTACATTGATGTCAGAGTGATTAGAGGGACAATAGAGTGATGAGTACCAGGCATTTAGCAAGTTTAGTAGAATACTAATGACCATCAGAGCTTGGAGAAGCCTAGTTACCGTGAATAAACGGTCAGGTGGAATTTGACTGCTTGTCATGACTCGTGACCGCCGGCTTGGTGGTAATACGATCACCGTACCAACCCTAACCACTACCTCTCTCTCCTGACTCACTGACCCCCTTTGCCTCTGTTAATACTGTATCAACCACGGACGGGCGACCTACCTCTAACATCAACCCCTATTGGCTGCTCTCCGAGTGTGCCGAGTCCCTATTGGCTGTATCTCACTGTGTCTCTCACCCACAGGACTGAACGTGGGCTGTTTCTATGCTGTTGGCACACTACTGAACCGCATGATCATCGAGCATTACCCTGTAAGTCCTACACTACCCTGTAAGTCCTACACTACCCTGTAAGTCCTACACTACCCTGTACATTACCCTGTAAGTCCTACACTACCCTGTAAGTCCTACACTACCCTGTACATTACCCTGTAAGTCCTACATTACCCTGTAAGTCCTACACTACCCTGTACACTACCCTGTAAGTCCTACACTACCCTGTACATTACCCTGTAAGTCCTACACTACCCTGTACATTACCCTGTAAGTCCTACACTACCCTGTACATTACCCTGTAAGTCCTACACTACCCTGTAAGTCCTACACTACCCTGTACATTACCCTGTAAGTCCTACATTACCCTGTAAGTCCTACACTACCCTGTACATTACCCTGTAAGTCCTACACTACCCTGTACATTACCCTGTAAGTCCTACACTACCCAGTACATTACCCTGTAAGTCCTACACTACCCAGTACACTATCCTGTAAGTCCTACACTACCCTGTACATTACCCTGTAAGTCCTACACTACCCTGTAAGTCCTACACTACCCTGTACATTACCCTGTAAGTCCTACACTACCCTGTAAGTCCTATACTACCCTGTACACTACCCTGTAAGTCCTACACTACCCTGTAAGTCCTACACTACCCTGTACACTACCCTGTACACTACCCTGTAAGTCCTACACTACCCTGTACACTACCCTGTACACTACCCTGTAAGTCCTACACTACCCTGTAAGTCCTACACTACCCTGTACACTACCCTGTAAGTCCTACAATACCCTGTACACTACCCTGTAAGTCCTACACTACCCTGTACATTACCCTGTAAGTTCTACACTACCCTGTAAGTCCTACACTACCCTGTACACTACCCTGTAAGTTCTACATTACCCTGTAAGTTCTACACTACCCTGTACATTACCCTGTAAGTCCTACACTACCCTGTAAGTCCTACACTACCCTGTACACTACCCTGTACACTACCCTGTAAGTCCTACACTACCCTGTACACTACCCTGTACATTACCCTGTAAGTCCTACACTACCCTGTACACTACCCTGTACACTACCCTGTAAGTCCTACACTACCCTGTACACTACCCTGTAAGTCCTACACTACCCTGTACACTACCCTGTAAGTCCTACATTACCCTGTAAGTTCTACACTACCCTGTAAGTTCTACACTACCCTGTCCTACACTACCCTGTAAGTCCTACACTACCTGTGTCCCTACACTACCCTGTAAGTCCTACACTACCCTGTACATTACCCTGTAAGTCCTACACTACCCTGTACATTACCCTGTAAGTCCTACACTACCCTGTAAGTTCTACATTACCCTGTAAGTCCTACACTACCCTGTAAGTCCTACACCCTGTAAGTCCTACACTACCCTGTACATTACCCTGTAACACTACCCTGTAAGTCCTACACTACCCTGTAAGTCCTACACTACTACCCTGTAAGTCCTACATTACCCTGTAAGTCCTACACTACCCTGTACACTACCCTGTAAGTCCTACACTACCCTGTACAAGTCCTACACTACCCTGTACATTACCCTGTAAGTCCTACACTACCCTGTAAGTCCTACACTACCCTGTACATTACCCTGTAAGTCCTACATTACCCTGTAAGTCCTACACTACCCTGTACATTACCCTGTAAGTCCTACACTACCCTGTACATTACCCTGTAAGTCCTACACTACCCTGTACATTACCCTGTAAGTCCTACACTACCCTGTACAGTCTACACTACCCTGTAAGTCCTACACTACCCTGTACATTACCCTGTAAGTCCTACACTACCCTGTAAGTCCTACACTACCCTGTACATTACCCTGTAAGTCCTACACTACCCTGTAAGTCCTACACTACCCTGTACATTACCCTGTAAGTCCTACACTACCCTGTAAGTCCTACACTACCCTGTACATTACCCTGTAAGTCCTACACTACCCTGTAAGTCCTACCACTACCCTAAGTCCTACACTACACACTACCCTGTAAGTCCTACACTACCCTGTACACTACCCTGTAAGTCCTACACTACATTACCCTGTAAGTCCTGTAAGTCCTACACTACCCTGTACACTACCCTGTAAGTCCTACAATACCCTGTACACTACCCTGTAAGTCCTACACTACCCTGTACATTACCCTGTAAGTTCTACACTACCCTGTAAGTCCTACACTACCCTGTACACTACCCTGTAAGTTCTACATTACCCTGTAAGTTCTACACTACCCTGTACGTCCTACACTACCCTGTACCATACGCTGTAAGTCCTACACTACCCTGTACATTACCCTGTAAGTCCTACACTACCCTGTAAGTCCTACACTACCCTGTACACTACCCTGTACACTACCCTGTAAGTCCTACACTACCCTGTACACTACCCTGTACACTACCCTGTAAGTCCTACACTACCCTGTAAGTCCTACACTACCCTGTACACTACCCTGTAAGTCCTACACTACCCTGTACACTACCCTGTAAGTCCTACACTACCCTGTACACTACCCTGTAAGTCCTACACTACCCTGTACATTACCCTGTAAGTTCTACACTACCCTGTAAGTCGTACACTACCCTGTACATTACCCTGTAAGTTCTACATTACCCTGTAAGTCCCTACACTACCCTGTAAGTCCTACACTACCCTGTACATTACCCTGTAAGTCCTACACTACCCTGTACATTACCCTGTAAGTCCTACATTACCCTGTAAGTTCTACATTACCCTGTAAGTCCCTACACTACCCTGTAAGTCCTACACTACCCTGTAAGTCCTACACTACCCTGTACATTACCCTGTAAGTTCTACATTACCCTGTAAGTTCTACATTACCCTGTAAGTCCCTACACTACCCTGTAAGTCCTACACTACCCTGTACACTACCCTGTACGCCCTACACTACCCTGTAAGTCCTACACTACCCTGTACATTACCCTGTAAGTCCTACACTACCCTGTAAGTCCTACACTACCCTGTAAGTCCTACACTACCCTGTAAGTCCTACATTACCCTGTAAGTCCTACACTACCCTGTACATTACCCTGTAAGTCCTACACTACCCTGTACATTACCCTGTAAGTCCTACACTACCCTGTAAGTCCTACACTACCCTGTAAGTCCTACACTACCCTGTACATTACCATGTAAGTCCTACACTACCCAGTACATTACCCTGTAAGTCCTACACTACCCTGTAAGTCCTACACTACCCAGTACATTACCCTGTAAGTCCTACACTACCCTGTACATTACCCTTTAAGTCCTACACTACCCTGTACATTACCCTGTAAGTCCCTACACTACCCTGTAAGTCCTACACTACCCAGTACATTACCCTGTAAGTCCTACACTACCCAGTACATTACCCTGTAAGTCCTACACTACCCAGTACATTACCCTGTAAGTCCTACACTACCCAGTACATTACCCTGTACGCCCTACACTACCCTGTAAGTCCTACACTACCCAGTACATTACCCTGTACGCCCTACACTACCCTGTAAGTCCTACACTACCCTGTACATTACCCTGTAAGTCCTACACTACCCTGTAAGTCCTACACTACCCTGTAAGTCCTACACTACCCTGTAAGTCCTACATTACCCTGTAAGTCCTACACTACCCTGTACATTACCCTGTAAGTCCTACACTACCCTGTACATTACCCTGTAAGTCCTACACTACCCTGTAAGTCCTACACTACCCTGTAAGTCCTACACTACCCTGTACATTACCATGTAAGTCCTACACTACCCAGTACATTACCCTGTAAGTCCTACACTACCCTGTAAGTCCTACACTACCCAGTACATTACCCTGTAAGTCCTACACTACCCTGTACATTACCCTGTAAGTCCCTACACTACCCTGTAAGTTCTACATTACCCTGTAAGTCCTACACTACCCTGTAAGTCCTACACTACCCAGTACATTACCCTGTAAGTCCTACACTACCCAGTACATTACCCTGTAAGTCCTACACTACCCAGTACATTACCCTGTAAGTCCTACACTACCCAGTACATTACCCTGTAAGTCCTACACTACCCTGTACATTACCCTGTACACCCTGTACACCCTACACTACCCTGTAAGTCCTACACTACCCTGTACACTACCCTGTACGCCCTACACTACCCTGTACGCCCTACACTACCCTGTAAGTCCTACACTACCCTGTAAGTCCTACACTACCCTGTAAGTCCTACACTACCCTGTACACTACCCTGTAAGTCCTACACTACCCTGTACATTACCCTGTAAGTCCTACACTACCCTGTACATTACCCTGTAAGTCCTACACTACCCTGTACCTTAACCTGTAAGTCCTACACTGCCCTGTACCTTACCCTGTAAGTCCTACACTACCCAGTACATTACCCTGTAAGTCCTACACTACCCTGTAAGTCCTACACTACCCTGTACATTACCCTGTACACCCTGTACACCCTACACTACCCTGTAAGTCCTACACTACCCTGTACACTACCCTGTACGCCCTACACTACCCTGTACGCCCTACACTACCCTGTAAGTCCTACACTACCCTGTAAGTCCTACACTACCCTGTAAGTCCTACACTACCCTGTACACTACCCTGTAAGTCCTACACTACCCTGTACATTACCCTGTAAGTCCTACACTACCCTGTACATTACCCTGTAAGTTCTACATTACCCTGTAAGTCCCTACACTACCCTGTAAGTCCTACACTACCCTGTACATTACCCTGTAAGTCCTACACTACCCTGTACATTACCCTGTAAGTCCTACATTACCCTGTAAGTTCTACATTACCCTGTAAGTCCCTACACTACCCTGTAAGTCCTACACTACCCTGTACACTACCCTGTACGCCCTACACTACCCTGTACGCCCTACACTACCCTGTAAGTCCTACACTACCCTGTACATTACCCTGTACGCCCTACACTACCCTGTACGCCCTACACTACCCTGTAAGTCCTACACTACCCTGTACATTACCCTGTACGCCCTACACTACCCTGTAAGTCCTACACTACCCTGTACATTACCCTGTAAGTCCTACACTACCCTGTAAGTCCTACACTACCCTGTACACTACCCTGTAAGTCCTACACTACCCTGTACATTACCATGTAAGTCCTACACTACCCTGTAAGTCCTACACTACCCTGTAAGTCCTACACTACCCTGTAAGTCCTACACTACCCTGTACATTACCCTGTAAGTCCTACACTACCCTGTAAGTCCTACACTACCCTGTACATTACCCTGTAAGTCCTACACTACCCTGTAAGTCCTACACTACCCTGTACATTACCCTGTAAGTCCTACACTACCCTGTAAGTCCTACACTACCCTGTAAGTCCTACACTACCCTGTACACTACCCTGTACGCCCTACACTACCCTGTAAGTCCTACACTACCCTGTAAGTCCTACACTACCCTGTACATTACCATGTAAGTCCTACACTACCCTGTACACTACCCTGTAAGTCCTACACTACCCTGTGCATTACCCTGTAAGTCCTACACTACCCTGTAAGTCCTACACTACCCTGTAAGTCCTACACTACCCTGTAAGTCCTACACTACCCTGTAAGTCCTACACTACCCTGTAAGTCCTACACTACCCTGTATGTCCTACACTACCCTGTGCATTACCCTGTAAGTCCTACACTACCCTGTAAGTCCTACACTACCCTGTAAGTCCTACACTACCCTGTAAGTCCTACACTACCCTGTAAGTCCTACACTACCCTGTACATTACCCTGTAAGTCCTACACTGCCCTGTACATTACCCTGTAAGTCCTACACTACCCAGTACATTACCCTGTAAGTCCTACACTACCCTGTAAGTCCTACACTACCAAGTACATTACCCTGTAAGTCCTACACTACCCTGTACATTACCCCGTAAGTCCTACAGTACCCTGTACATTACCCTGTAAGTCCTACACTACCCTGTACATTACCCTGTAAGTCCCTACACTACCCTGTAAGTCCTACATTACCCTGTACGTCCTACACTACCCTGTAAGTCCTACACTACCCAGTACATTACCCTGTTAGTCCTACACTACCTAGTACATTACCCTGTAAGTCCTACACTACCCAGTACATTACCCTGTAAGTCCTACACTACCCTGTAAGTCCTACACTACCCAGTACATTACCCTGTAAGTCCTACACTACCCAGTACATTACCCTGTACACCCTACACTACCCTGTAAGTCCCTACACTACCCTGTAAGTTCTACATTACCCTGTAAGTCCTACACTACCCTGTAAGTCCTACACTACCCAGTACATTACCCTGTAAGTCCTACACTACCCAGTACATTACCCTGTAAGTCCTACACTACCCAGTACATTACCCTGTAAGTCCTACACTACCCTGTAAGTCCTACACTACCCTGTACATTACCCTGTACACCCTGTACACCCTACACTACCCTGTAAGTCCTACACTACCCTGTACACTACCCTGTACGCCCTACACTACCCTGTACGCCCTACACTACCCTGTAAGTCCTACACTACCCTGTAAGTCCTACACTACCCTGTAAGTCCTACACTACCCTGTACACTACCCTGTAAGTCCTACACTACCCTGTACATTACCCTGTAAGTCCTACACTACCCTGTACATTACCCTGTAAGTTCTACACTACCCTGTAAGTCCCTACACTACCCTGTAAGTCCTACACTACCCTGTACATTACCCTGTAAGTCCTACACTACCCTGTACATTACCCTGTAAGTCCTACATTACCCTGTAAGTTCTACATTACCCTGTAAGTCCCTACACTACCCTGTAAGTCCTACACTACCCTGTACACTACCCTGTACGCCCTACACTACCCTGTACGCCCTACACTACCCTGTAAGTCCTACACTACCCTGTAAGTCCTACACTACCCTGTACATTACCCTGTACGCCCTACACTACCCTGTAAGTCCTACACTACCCTGTACATTACCCTGTAAGTCCTACACTACCCTGTAAGTCCTACACTACCCTGTAAGTCCTACACTACCCTGTAAGTCCTACACTACCCTGTACATTACCATGTAAGTCCTACACTACCCTGTAAGTCCTACACTACCCTGTAAGTCCTACACTACCCTGTACATTACCCTGTAAGTCCTACACTACCCTGTAAGTCCTACACTACCCTGTAAGTCCTACACTACCCTGTACACTACCCTGTACGCCCTACACTACCCTGTAAGTCCTACACTACCCTGTAAGTCCTACACTACCCTGTGCATTACCCTGTAAGTCCTACACTACCCTGTAAGTCCTACACTACCCTGTAAGTCCTACACTACCCTGTACACTACCCTGTAAGTCCTACACTACCCTGTAAGTCCTACACTACCCTGTAAGTCCTACACTACCCTGTAAGTCCTACACTACCCTGTACATTACCCTGTAAGTCCTACACTGCCCTGTACATTACCCTGTAAGTCCTACACTACCCAGTACATTACCCTGTAAGTCCTACATTACCCTGTAAGTCCTACACTACCCTGTACATTACCCTGTAAGTCCTACACTGCCCTGTACATTACCCCGTAAGTCCTACACTACCCAGTACATTACCCTGTAAGTCCTACACTACCCTGTAAGTCCTACACTACCAAGTACATTACCCTGTAAGTCCTACACTACCCTGTACATTACCCTGTAAGTCCTACAGTACCCTGTACATTACCCTGTAAGTCCTACACTACCCTGTACATTACCCTGTAAGTCCCTACACTACCCTGTAAGTCCTACATTACCCTGTACGTCCTACACTACCCTGTAAGTCCTACACTACCCAGTACATTACCCTGTAAGTCCTACACTACCCAGTACATTACCCTGTAAGTCCTACACTACCCAGTACATTACCCTGTAAGTCCTACACTACCCTGTAAGTCCTACACTACCCAGTACATTACCCTGTAAGTCCTACACTACCCAGTACATTACCCTGTACACCCTACACTACCCTGTAAGTCCTACACTACCCTGTAAGTCCTACACTACCCTGTAAGTCCTACACTACCCTGTACATTACCCTGTAAGTCCTACACTACCCTGTAAGTCCTACACTACCCTGTACATTACCCTGTAAGTCCTACACTACCCTGTACACTACCCTGTAAGTCCTACACTACCCTGTACATTACCCTGTAAGTCCTACACTAATCTGTACCTTACCCTGTAAGTCCTACACTACCCTGTACATTACCCTGTAAGTCCTACACTACCCTGTACATTACCCTGTAAGTCCTACACTACCCTGTAAGTCCTACACTACCCTGTACATTACCCTGTAAGTCCTACACTACCCTGTAAGTCCTACACTACCCTGTAAGTCCTACATTACCCTGTAAGTCCTACACTACCCTGTAGGTCCTACACTACCCTGTACATTACCCTGTAAGTCCTACACTACCCTGTACATTACCCTGTAAGTCCTACACTACCCTGTAAGTCCTACACTACCCTGTACATTACCCTGTAAGTCCTACACTACCCTGTACATTACCCTGTAAGTCCTACACTACCCTGTACATTACCCTGTAAGTCCTACACTACCCTGTACATTACCCTGTAAGTCCTACACTACCCTGTACATTACCCTGTAAGTCCTACACTACCCTGTACATTACCCTGTAAGTCCTACACTACCCTGTACATTACCCTGTAAGTCCTACACTACCCTGTACATTACCCTGTAAGTCCTACACTACCCTGTACATTACCCTGTAAGTCCTACACTACCCTGTACATTACCCTGTAAGTCCTACACTACCCTGTACATTACCCTGTAAGTCCTACACTACCCTGTGCATTACCCTGTGCGTCCTACACTACCCTGTACATTACCCTGTAAGTCCTACACTACCCTGTACATTACCCTGTAAGTCCTACACTACCCTGTACATTACCCTGTAAGTCCTACACTACCCTGTACATTACCCTGTAAGTCCTACACTACCCTGTACATTACCCTGTAAGTCCTACACTACCCTGTAAGTCCTACACTACCCTGTAAGTCCTACATTACCCTGTAAGTCCTACACTACCCTGTAAGTTCTGCCCCTCTTTCCTGTGGACCACAGGAGGCTGTTGAAGGGAGGACGGCTCACAACAATGTCCGAGAATGAAGCAAATGGAATGACATAAAACACCTGGAAACGTCGTCTTTGTATTTGTTACGATTCCACGAGCCCATCCTCCCCCGTTAAGTTGCCACCAGCCTCCTGTGGTGTGTGTGTATTTACAATTAAGTTCTGACCCTGTTGGCTCTACAGTGCAGTATGGGAACACTGGTACTAGGTTCTGACCCTGTTTGATTCTACAGTGCAGTATGGGAACACTGGTACTAGGTTCTGACCCTGTTTGACTCTACAGTGCAGTATGGGAACACTGGTACTAGGTTCTGACCCTGTTTGATTCTACAGTGCAGTATGGGAACAATGGTACTAGGTTCTGACCCTGTTTGACTCCACAGTGCAGTATGGGAACAATGGTACTAGGTTCTGACCCTGTTTGACTCTACAGTGCAGTATGGAAACACTGGTACTAGGTTCTGACCCTGTTTGACTCTACAGTGCAGTATGGGAACACTGGTACTAGGTTCTGACCCTGTTTGATTCTACAGTGCAGTATGGGAACAATGGTACTAGGTTCTGACCCTGTTTGACTCCACAGTGCAGTATGGGAACAATGGTACTAGGTTCTGACCCTGTTTGACTCTACAGTGCAGTATGGAAACACTGGTACTAGGTTCTGACCCTGTTTGACTCTACAGTGCAGTATGGAAACACTGGTACTAGGTTCTGACCCTGTTTGACTCTACAGTGCAGTATTGGAACACTGGTACTATTCTTTGAAAACACTGGAACTACAGTTGGAGCATGTCTCATTTAGATCACAGTAGACACATTGTTGTCCTTCCCTCTTCTGCAGTACCCTATAGCGTGTCCTGATCGCTCTGCTCTTTAATGCAGCCCGTGGGCACTGAAACACTACAGTCAAAGACGCCATTGAAATACTGGAACAAGAATCATTTCAGAGGCGTTATGCCAAGTCGCCTACAGTAATATGGTGAACGATAAGGAGAGACTACAAAGTTATTTTGACTAGTCTCGATTACTACCCTCTAAGTCCTGATCTCTTCCCTGTATGTGGGGATACACAGACCCACATTGACGCAGGAGCTACAGCAGAAACATTTACAGTTGACCCCACTCCAGACATTATTGTCCTGTCCTTGTTGCCGTATCCTGGAAGTCCCGATCCTCTTCATGTGGCCACTGGAACATTATTATTAGGTTAACGACGGAGACATTATTCTACAAGTACAGTAAAAGGTTAAAAGACATTACTGTAAGTCATTATAAACTGCTCTCTAAGGTCTCTAAGTAACATGACAAGAGGAACTGCTGATGTACTAAGTCATTTGAACCAAGACTCTTACCCAACGCAGCCCAACGAAATCTCTGGGCTGAAGAAAGCTAGCTAAAAAAACGTTAGTTGGGCGAGTTGATCTGGACATTACTGACCAGTTATAAACTGCTCTCTAAGGTCTCTCAGTAACATGACAAGAGGAACTGCTGATGTTCTACCCAAATTAGAAATTCTACTATGACTTTTATTTTTTCTATTTTTTTCTTCTATTATGACATTCAGGAGTAAGTTTAAAGCTGGACTGAGTTAAAAAAAAATTGTGTGTGGGGGGAGGCGGCGGATTGCCATAGCCTTCCACCCCACAATTTGGGAACCACTGGGTTAGAGTAACAAGCACTATGGTAACCCTGAGACATGGGATATGTCACAATGGCACAGAATTGGGTCCTACGTTTGACCAGAGCTTCTCACACACACTAACCTGTCTCTGTCTGTCTGTCTGTCCGTCCCCCCCCCCCACAGGGTGAAGAGTTGAATGCAGGGAGGATAGGTCTCACCATCGTTATCGCTGGCATGGTGGGGTCGCTGATCTGTGGCATCTGGCTGGACAGAACCAAAACATACAAGTAAGTCAAGTCTAGGTTATTTAACGTGCATTTCTCATGGGTCACTACTAGGGTTGCAAAGTTCTGGGAACTTTCAATAAATTCCCTGGTTTTCCAGAAATCCTGGTTGAAGAATTCCAGATTTCCTGCTTAATTCCGGGAAATCTCCAACAGAGTATAAATTGAAAGTCCCTGCAATTTTGCAACCCTGGTCACTATAGTACACTTTACATCATTCCAGGGGACAAGGGGGACGGGGTGTCAGGGGGACGGGGTGTCAGGGGGACGGGGTGTCTGGGGGACGGGGTGTCTGGGGGACGGTGTGTCTGGGGGACGGGGTGTCTGGGGGACGGGGTGTCTGGGGGACGGGGTGTCTGGGGGACGGGGTGTCTGGGGGACGGGGTGTCAGGGGGTTCAGGGGACAGGGTGTCAGGGGTGTCTGGGGGACGGGGTGTCTGGGGTGTCTGGGGGACGGGGTGTCTGGGGGACGGGGTGTCTGGGGGACGGGGTGTCTGGGGGACGGGGTGTCTGGGGGACGGGGTGTCAGGGGGTTCAGGGGACAGGGTGTCAGGGGTGTCTGGGGGACGGGGTGTCTGGGGTGTCTGGGGACGGGGTGTCTGGGGGACGGGGTGTCTGGGGGACGGGGTGTCTGGGGGACGGGGTGTCTGGGGGGATGGGGTGTCTGGGGGACGGGGTGTCTGGGGGGACGGGGTGTCTGGGGGACGGGGTGTCTGGGGTGTCTGGGGGGACGGGGTGTCTGGGGGACAGGGTGTCAGGGGGTTCAGGGGGATGGGGTGTCTGGGGGGACAGGGTGTCAGGGGGTTCAGGGGGGACAGGGTGTCTAGGGGGACGGGGTGTCTATGGGGACGGGGTTCAGGGGACAGGGTGTCTAGGGGACGGGGTGTCTGGGGATGCAGGGAAGTGGGATAAGATACAATATTCCCATATGTTTGCTTGTCTAATTCCAAAACACTGTCTGGAACCAACCCAGTGGGCAAAGCTGGTTTCATTGATTTATTTTTTTTTAACCAGTTTTGAACGCTGAGAAGGAAACTCACTGAGCAACTCTCACCAATGGACTTGTGTGACGCTTTTGTCTTTAGTTCTGGACTGTCTGCGTTTTATCCTTTCATGTTGTTGTCCAGCTGTGTGAGACTTCCTTCTACTTGACTATGCAGGATGTTGATTAGCATTGTTTCTTCTTCTTGGCTGGCCTTGTTTCATGTTGTTTGCTGTTTCATATCGTGTTTCGTTTATGTTTGTTGTTTTTTGTTTCATATTTGTTTCATGTTTCGTGTTCCAGCTAGCTGAGAGTTGTTAAGGGTTTATCAGTGTTTCATGTATGTTGGGTCTTGTTTGTTGTATCGTGTTTGTTTCATGTTTCAGCTAGTTGAGAGTTGTTTTAGTGTTTCTCAGTGTGTGATGACTGTTCCTCCATCTCTGCTGTGTGATGTTGCTGTTCAGCTAGACTCGGGGCCCTGCTGTGTGATGTTGCTGTTCAGCTAGACTCGGGGCCCTGCTGTGTGATGTTGCTGTTCAGCTAGACTCGGGGCCCTGCTGTGTGATGTTGCTGTTCAGTAAACTTTGGCAAAAAAAGGCATAATTAAATAGTTGCCAGCAGCACAGTTACAGTCACCAACGCTCTAGATAACATGAAAACAGCCTAACCAGCTCTGCTAGGGAGAGAGAAATGGTCAGAGTGAGGTGTTCTCTCAATTGTGTCTGGAAGTAGCTAGCCAACTTTAGCCAGTTTGCTTGGGTGTTTGACTGCGGTTGTGAGGTCAGAACCCTCAGATCAACCCTACTCCTCGTTCAGAGCGTCCAGTGTGCGCTATGTACACTCCAGAGAGCGAAGCGGAATAAATCTGACAACGTTCTGAATTTACAAACGCCCAGAGTGCACTATGAGCACCCTCTGTCAGTATGAATATACCAACACACCATGACATTGATCTAGAATCCTAGGTAGTTTGATGTCATAGAGGCCATTTTAGTTGAGGCCTGCTCTGATTGTGACATCAAATAGATCTAGAATCCTAGGTAGTTTGATGTCATAGAGGCCATTTTAGCTGAGGCCTGCTCTGATTGCGACATCATACAGATCTAGAACCTCTGTCTACTAATATATTGACTATGGTTGACATCAGTCCCAATAACTGTCAGTCAACCAGTCTCCTGAGCCAATCAGCTCCATCACTGACATTGTCTGTTTACCTGGCGTTGTGTCCTGCGCCACTCCATCCTCTCAGTGCAACAAACAGAGACATCCGTAAGTCTTGTTCACGATCAGTTCATTGGTTGGCAATACACATATCGTCCAAAAAGGTTATACTTTTGACTCATCTGTCCATAGAACATTCTTCCAAGAGTCTTGATGATCATCCAGGTGCTTTTTGGAAAACTTGTGTCCACTTTTTGGGTGACATGGGTCCCATTATGTCTGGTGAAAACCAAAACACTGCATTCTACAGTATGAACCTCATACCAACGGTCAAGTCATGATGGTGGTGTGATTGTTTGGGGTCCAGCATGGTGATGGTGTGATTGTTTGGGGTCCAGCATGGTGATGGTGTGATTGTTTGGGGTCCAGCATGGTGGTGGTAGTGTGATTGTTTGGGGTCCAGCATGGTGGTGGTGTGATGGTTTGGGGTCAGCATGGTGGTGGTGGTGGTGGTAGTGTGATTGTTTGGGGTCAGCATGGTGGTGGTGCTGTGATGGTTTGGGGTCAGCATGGTGGTGATGGTGTGATGGTTTGGGGTCAGCATGGTGGTGGTAGTGTGATGGTTTGGGGTCAGCATGGTGGTGGTAGTGTGATGGTTTGGGGTCAGCATAGTGGTGATGGTGTGATGGTTTGGGGTCAGCATGGTGGTGGTGTGATGGTTTGGGGTCAGCATGGTGGTGGTAGTGTGATGGTTTAGGGTCAACATGGTGGTGATGGTTTGGGGTCAGCATGGTGGTGGTGGTAGTGTGATGGTTTGGGGTCAGCATGGTGGTGATGGTTTGGAGTCAGCATGGTGGTGGTGGTAGTGTGATGGTTTGGGGTCAGCATGGTGGTGGTGGTAGTGTGATGGTTTGGGGTCAGCATGGTGGTGGTGGTAGTGTGATGGTTTGGGGTCAGCATGGTGGTGGTGGTAGTGTGATGGTTTGGGGTCAGCATGGTGGTGGTAGTGTGATGGTTTAGGGTCAGCATGGTGGTGGCAGTGTGATGGTTTGTCAGCATGGTGGTGATGGTTTGGGGTCAGCATGGTGGTGGTAGTGTTGTGATGGTTTGAGGTCAGCATGGTGGTGGTTGTGTGATGGTTTGGGGTCAATATGGTGGTGGTAGTGTGATGGTTTAAGGTCAGCATGGTGGTGATGGTTTGGGGTCAGCATGGTGGTGGTGGTAGTGTGATGGTTTAGGGTCAGCATGGTGGTGGTAGTGTGAACGTTTAGGGTCAGAATGGTGGTGTTAGTGTGATGGTTTGGGGTCAATATGGTGGTGATGGTTTGGGGTCAGCATGGTGGTGGTGGTGGTAGTGTGATGGTTTGGGGTCAGCATGTTGGTGGTGGTGCTGTGATGGTTTGGGGTCAGCATGGTGGTGGTGGTAGTGTGATGGTTTGGGGTCAGCATGGTGGGGGTGGTAGTGTGATGGTTTGGGGTCAGCATGGTGGTGGTGGTGTGATGGTTTAGGGTCAGCATGGTGGTGGTAGTGTGATGGTTTAGGCTCAGCATAGTGGTGATGGTTTGGTGTCAGCATGGTGGTGATGGTAGTGTGATGGTTTGGGGTCAGCATGGTGGTGGTGGTAGTGTGATGGTTTGGGGTCAGCATGGTGGTGGTAGTGTGATGGTTTGGGGTCAGCATGGTGGTGGTGGTGTGATGGTTTGGGGTCAACATGGTGGTGATGTGATGGTTTGGGGTCAACATGGTGGTGATGTGATGGTTTGGGGTCAGCATGGTGGTGGTGGTAGTGTGATGGTTTGGGGTCAGCATGGTGGTGGTGGTAGTGTGATGGTTTGGGGTCAGCATGGTGTTGGTAGTGTGATGGTTTAGGGTCAGCATGGTGTTGGTAGTGTGATGGTTTAGGGTCAGCATGGTGGTGGTGGTGTGATGGTTTGGGGTCAGCATGTTGGTGGTAGTGTGATGGTTTGGGGTCAGCATGGTGGTGGTAGTGTGATGGTTTGGGGTCAGCATGGTGGTGGTAGTGTGATGGTTTGGGGTCAGCATGGTGGTGGTGGTGTGATGGTTTGGGGTCAGCATGGTGGTGGTGGTGTGATGGTTTGGGGTCAGCATGGTGGTGGTGGTGTGATGGTTTGGGGTCAGCATGGTGATAGTGTGATGGTTTGGAGTCAGCGTGGTGGTGTGATAGTTTGGGGTCAGCGTGGTGGTGTGATGGTTTGGGGTCAGCATGGTGGTGGTGGTAGTGTGATGGTTTGGGGTCAGCATGGTGGTGGTGGTGTGATGGTTTGGGGTCAGCATGGTGGTGGTGGTAGTGTGATGGGTTGGGGTCCAGCATGGTGTTGGTAGTGTGATGGTTTAGGGTCAGCATGGTGGTGGTGGTGTGATGGTTTGGGGTCAGCATGGTGGTGATGGTGTGATGGTTAGGGTCAGCATGGTGGTGGTAGTGTGATGGTTTAGGGTCAGCATGGTGGTGATGGTTATGGGTCAGCATGGTGGTGGTGGTGTGATGGTTTGGGGTCAGCATGGTGATGGTTTGGGGTTAGCATGGTGATGGTTTGGGGTCAGCACGGTGGTGGTGGTAGTGTTATGGTTTGGGGTCAGCATGGTGGTGGTGGTAGTGTGATTGGTTTGGGGTCAGCATGGTGGTGGTGGTGGTGTGATGGTTTGGGGTCAACATGGTGGTGTGATGGTTTGGGGTCAACATGGTGGTGGTGGTGTGATGGTTTGGGGTCAGCATGGTGGTGGTGGTGTGATGGTTTGGGGTCAGCATGGTGATAGTGTGATGGTTTGGAGTCAGCGTGGTGGTGTGATAGTTTGGGGTCAGCGTGGTGGTGTGATGGTTTGGGGTCAGCATGGTGGTGGTGGTAGTGTGATGGTTTGGGGTCAGCATGGTGGTGGTGGTGTGATGGTTTGGGGTCAGCATGGTGGTGGTGGTAGTGTGATGGGTTGGGGTCCAGCATGGTGTTGGTAGTGTGATGGTTTAGGGTCAGCATGGTGGTGGTGGTGTGATGGTTTGGGGTCAGCATGGTGGTGATGGTGTGATGGTTAGGGTCAGCATGGTGGTGGTAGTGTGATGGTTTAGGGTCAGCATGGTGGTGATGGTTATGGGTCAGCATGGTGGTGGTGGTGTGATGGTTTGGGGTCAGCATGGTGATGGTTTGGGGTTAGCATGGTGATGGTTTGGGGTCAGCACGGTGGTGGTGGTAGTGTTATGGTTTGGGGTCAGCATGGTGGTGGTGGTAGTGTGATTGGTTTGGGGTCAGCATGGTGGTGGTGGTGGTGTGATGGTTTGGGGTCAACATGGTGGTGTGATGGTTTGGGGTCAACATGGTGGTGTGATGGTTTGGGGTCAGCATGGTGTTAGTGGTGGTGTGATGTTTTGGGGTCAGCATGGTGGTGGTGATGTTGTGATGGTTTGGGGTCAGCATGGTGATAGTGTGATGGTTTGGGGTCAGCATGGGGGTGGTGGTAGTGTGATGGTTTGGGGTCAGCATGGTGGTGGTAGTGTGGTGGTTTGGGGTCAACATGGTGGTGGTGGTGTGATGGTTTGGGGTCAGCATGGTGGTGGTGGTGTGATGGTTTGGGGTCAGCATGGTGGTGGTGGTGTGATGGTTTGGGGTCAGCATGGTGGTGGTGGTGTGATGGTTTGGGGTCAGCATGGTGGTGGTGATGTGATGGTTTAGGGTCAGCATGGTGGTGGTGGTGGTGTGATGGTTTGGGGTCAGCATGGTGATAGTGTGATGGTTTGGGGTCAGCATGGTGGTGGTGGTAGTGTGATCGTTTGGCGTCAGCATGGTGGTGGTGGTAGTGTGATGGTTTGGGGTCAGCATGGTGGTGGTAGTGTGGTGGTTTGGGGTCAACATGGTGGTGGTGGTGGTAGTGTGATGGTTTGGGGTCAGCAGGGTGGTGGTGGTGTGATGGTTTGGGGTCAGCATGGTGGTGGTGGTGGTGTGATGGTTTGGGGTCAGCATGGTGATAGTGTGATGGTTTGGGGTCAGCATGGTGGTGGTGGTAGTGTGATGGTTTGGGGTCAGCATGGTGGTGGTGGTAGTGTGATTGTTTGGGGTCAGCATGGTGGTGGTGGTGGTGTGATGGTTATGGGTCAGCATGGTGGTGGTGGTGTGATGGTTTGGGGTCAGCATGGTGATGGTTTGGGGTCAGCGTGGTGGTGGTGGTGGTAGTGTGATGGTTTGGGGTCAGCATGGTGGTGGTAGTGTGGTGGTTTGGGGTCAACATGGTGGTGGTGGTGTGATGGTTTGGGGTCAACATGGTGGTGGTGGTGGTGGTGTGATTGTTTGGGGTCCAGCATGGTGGTGGTAGTGTGATTGTTTGGGGTCCAGCATGGTGGTGGTAGTGTGAGGTAGTGTGATGGTTTGGGGTCCAGCATGGTGGTGGTGGTGTGATGGTTTGGGGTCAGCATGGTGGTGGTGTGATGGTTTGGGGTCAGCATGGTGGTGGTGGTGGTATGATGGTTTGGGGTCAGCATGGTGGTGGTGGTGGTGGTAGTGTGATTGTTTGGGGTCAGCATGGTGGTGGTGCTGTGATGGTTTGGGGTCAGCATGGTGGTGATGTTTTGGGGTCAGCATGGTGGTGGTAGTGTGATGGTTTGGGGTCTGCATGGTGGTTGGTAGTGTGATGGTTTGGGGTCAGCATAGTGGTGATGGTGTGATGGTTTGGGGTCAGCATGGTGATAGTGTGATGGTTTGGAGTCAGCGTGGTGGTGTGATAGTTTGGGGTCAGCGTGGTGGTGTGATGGTTTGGGGTCAGCATGGTGGTGGTGGTAGTGTGATGGTTTGGGGTCAGCATGGTGGTGGTGGTGTGATGGTTTGGGGTCAGCATTGTGGTGGTGGTAGTGTGATGGGTTGGGGTCCAGCATGGTGTTGGTAGTGTGATGGTTTAGGGTCAGCATGGTGGTGGTGGTGTGATGGTTTGGGGTCAGCATGGTGGTGATGGTGTGATGGTTAGGGTCAGCATGGTGGTGGTAGTGTGATGGTTTAGGGTCAGCATGGTGGTGATGGTTATGGGTCAGCATGGTGGTGGTGGTGTGATGGTTTGGGGTCAGCATGGTGATGGTTTGGGGTCAGCATGGTGATGGTTTGGGGTCAGCACGGTGGTGGTGGTAGTGTTATGGTTTGGGGTCAGCATGGTGGTGGTGGTAGTGTGATTGGTTTGGGGTCAGCATGGTGGTGGTGGTGGTGTGATGGTTTGGGGTCAACATGGTGGTGTGATGGTTTGGGGTCAACATGGTGGTGTGATGGTTTGGGGTCAGCATGGTGGTGTGATGGTTTGGGGTCAACATGGTGGTGTGATGGTTTGGGGTCAGCATGGTGTTAGTGGTGGTGTGATGGTTTGGGGTCAGCATGGTGGTAGTGGTGGTGTGATGGTTTGGGGTCAGCATGGTGGTGGTGATGTTGTGATGGTTTGGGGTCAGCATGGTGATAGTGTGATGGTTTGGGGTCAGCATGGGGGTGGTGGTAGTGTGATGGTTTGGGGTCAGCATGGTGGTGGTAGTGTGGTGGTTTGGGGTCAACATGGTGGTGGTGGTGTGATGGTTTGGGGTCAGCATGGTGGTGGTGGTGTGATGGTTTGGGGTCAGCATGGTGGTGGTGGTGTGATGGTTTGGGGTCAGCATGGTGGTGGTGGTGTGATGGTTTGGGGTCAGCATGGTGATAGTGTGATGGTTTGGGGTCAGCGTGGTGGTGTGATGGTTTGGGGTCAGCATGGTGGTGGTGGTGTGATGGTTTGGGGTCAGCATGGTGGTGGTGGTAGTGTGATGGTTTGGGGTCAGCATGGTGGTGGTAGTGTGGTGGTTTGGGGTCAACATGGTGGTGGTGGTGGTAGTGTGATGGTTTGGGGTCAGCAGGCTGGTGGTGGTGTGATGGTTTGGGGTCATCATGGTGGTGGTGGTGGTGTGATGGTTTGGGGTCAGCATGGTGATAGTGTGATGGTTTGGGGTCAGCATGGTGGTGGTGGTAGTGTAATGGTTTGGGGTCAGCATGGTGGTGGTGGTAGTGTGATGGTTTGGGGTCAGCATGGTGGTGGTGTGATGGTTATGGGTCAGCATGGTGGTGGTGGTGTGATGGTTTGGGGTCAGCATGGTGATGGTTTGGGGTCAGCGTGGTGGTGGTGGTGGTAGTGTGATGGTTTGGGGTCAGCATGGTGGTGGTAGTGTGGTGGTTTGGGGTCAACATGGTGGTGGTGGTGTGATGGTTTGGGGTCAACATGGTGGTGGTGGTGGTGGTGTGATTGTTTGGGGTCCAGCATGGTGGTGGTAGTGTGATTGTTTGGGGTCCAGCATGGTGGTGGTAGTGTGAGGTAGTGTGATGGTTTGGGGTCCAGCATGGTGGTGGTGGTGTGATGGTTTGGGGTCAGCATGGTGGTGGTGTGATGGTTTGGGGTCAGCATGGTGGTGGTGGTGGTGTGATGGTTTGGGGTCAGCATGGTGGTGGTGGTGGTGGTAGTGTGATTGTTTGGGGTCAGCATGGTGGTGGTGCTGTGATGGTTTGGGGTCAGCATGGTGGTGATAGTGTGATGGTTTGGGGTCAGCATGGTGGTGGTAGTGTGATGGTTTGGGGTCTGCATGGTGGTTGGTAGTGTGATGGTTTGGGGTCAGCATAGTGGTGATGGTGTGATGGTTTGGGGTCAGCATGGTGGTGATGGTGTGATGGTTTGGGGTCAGCATGGTGGTGGTCGTGTGATGGTTTAGGGTCAACATGGTGGTGATGGTTATGGGTCAGCATGGTGGTGGTGGTGGTAGTGTGATGGTTTAGCGTCAGCATGGTGGTGATGGTTTGGAGTCAGCATGGTGGTGGTGGTAGTGTGATGGTTTGGGGTCAACATGGTGGTAGTGGTGGTGTGATGGTTTGGGGTCAACATGGTGGTAGTGGTGGTGTGATGGTTTGGGGTCAACATGGTGGTGGTGGTGGTGGTGTGATTGTTTGGGGTCCAGCATGGTGGTGGTAGTGTGATTGTTTGGGGTCCAGCATGGTGGTGGTAGTGTGAGGTAGTGTGATGGTTTGGGGTCCAGCATGGTGGTGGTGGTGTGATGGTTTGGGGTCAGCATGGTGGTGGTGTGATGGTTTGGGGTCAGCATGGTGGTGGTGGTGGTGTGATGGTTTGGGGTCAGCATGGTGGTGGTGGTGGTGGTAGTGTGATTGTTTGGGGTCAGCATGGTGGTGGTGCTGTGATGGTTTGGGGTCAGCATGGTGGTGATAGTGTGATGGTTTGGGGTCAGCATGGTGGTGGTAGTGTGATGGTTTGGGGTCTGCATGGTGGTTGGTAGTGTGATGGTTTGGGGTCAGCATAGTGGTGATGGTGTGATGGTTTGGGGTCAGCATGGTGGTGATGGTGTGATGGTTTGGGGTCAGCATGGTGGTGGTCGTGTGATGGTTTAGGGTCAACATGGTGGTGATGGTTATGGGTCAGCATGGTGGTGGTGGTGGTAGTGTGATGGTTTAGCGTCAGCATGGTGGTGATGGTTTGGAGTCAGCATGGTGGTGGTGGTAGTGTGATGGTTTGGGGTCAACATGGTGGTAGTGGTGGTGTGATGGTTTGGGGTCAACATGGTGGTAGTGGTGGTGTGATGGTTTGGGGTCAACATGGTGGTAGTGGTGGTGTGATGGTTTGGGGTCAGCATGGTGGTAGTGGTGGTGTGATGGTTTGGGGTCAGCATGGTGGTGGTGATGTTGTGATGGTTTGGGGTCAGCATGGTGATAGTGTGATGGTTTGGGGTCAGCATGGGGGTGGTGGTAGTGTGATGGTTTGGGGTCAGCATGGTGGTGGTAGTGTGGTGGTTTGGGGTCAACATGGTGGTGGTGGTGTGATGGTTTGGTGTCAACATGGTGGTGGTGGTAGTGTGATGGTTTGGGGTCAGCATGGTGGTGGTAGTGTGATGGTTTGGGGTCAGCATGGTGGTGGTAGTGTGATGGTTTGGGGTCAGCATGGTGGTGGTAGTGTGATGGTTTGGGGTCAGCATGGTGGTTGTGGTGTGATGGTTTGGGGTCAGCATGGTGGTGGTAGTGTGATGGTTTGGGGTCAGCATGGTGGTGGTAGTGTGGTGTTTGGGGTCAGCATGGTGGTGGTAGTGTGGTGGTTTGGGGTCAGCATGGTGGTGGTGGTGTGGTGGTTTGGGGATGCTTTGCTGCCTCAGGACCTGGTTGACTTGCCTTAAAATAGAAGGAACCAGGTAATTCTGCTCTGTATCGAGGAGAATGTCAGGCCCATCTGTCTGTGAGCTGAAGCTGAAGCACAGCTGGGTCATGCAGCAAGACAAAGATATAAAAAAACAAAAACACAATCAATTCTACATGAGAAGTCCAGACCTAATTCCAATTGAGATGTTGTGACAGGACTTGAAACGAGCAGTTCGTTTGAAAACCCACAAATGGTCTCTGATTTATAGCAGTTCTGCATGGAAGAATGGGACAAAATTCCTCCACAGCGATATGAGAGACTGATCAACAACTACAGGAAGTGTTTGGTTGGAGCCATTGCAGCTAAATGGTGGTACAACTAGTTAGAGTGTAACGGGCCAATTACTTTTCACACAGGGGAATTGGGTGTTGCATAACTTTTTGTTAATTAAATAAAACAATTATCAATTGACAGATTTATTTTTTTTTTTCATTGATTGTGTCTTCCAGACAGACTACCCTGGCTGTCTACCTCATGTCCTTCGTAGGGATGTTGGTCTACGCCTTCACCCTCAGTCTGGGTCATCTCTGGGTGGTCTTCCTCACCGCTGGAGCTCTGGGGTAAGACCTCTGTGTGTCTGTGTGTCTGTCTGTGCGTTTTGTATTCTCGGTTTATGGCCAGATTGCATTCCAATTTGCTCTGTTTTTTAAAAATTGATTCTTTCCAGTCTGTCAAATAGTAATATGTTTGCTTTCTCATCATTTGGTCTCTCTCTCTCGCTCTCTCTGAAACACCTGAGCTGCTACCTCTGCCTTTTACACACACTGACCGACATCCGGACATTTCTGAAGCCATACGCTGCCTGTCAACCCAGGCTTTTCTGGTAGACAGTAGGCTATGTATAGTACTATACGTTGCTTGGCTTAACTGCCCAAGGCGTTTATGTTCTGTTGGATTGTTTTGCAGTGTCTCCTCTCTCCTTGTTGACTGTGGCGTCTCTAGGGTATCAATATACACATCTCCTTGTTGACTGTGGCATCTCTAGGGTATCAATATACATGTCTCCTTGTTGACTGTGGCATCTCTAGGGTATCAATATACATGTCTCCTTGTTGACTGTGGCGTCTCTAGGGTATCAATATACATGTCTCCTTGTTGACTGTGGCATCTCTAGGGTATCAATATACATGTCTCCTTGTTGACTGTGGCATCTCTAGGGTATCAATATACACATCTCCTTGTTGACTGTGGCATCTCTAGGGTATCAATATACATGTCTCCTTGTTGACTGTGGCGTCTCTAGGGTATCAATATACACATCTCCTTGTTGACTGTGGCGTCTCTAGGGTATCAATATACACATCTCCTTGTTGACTGTGGCATCTCTAGGGTATCAATATACACATCTCCTTGTTGACTGTGGCATCTCTAGGGTATCAATATACACATCTCCTTGTTGACTGTGGCATCTCTAGGGTATCAATATACATGTCTCCTTGTTGACTGTGGCATCTCTAGGGTATCAATATACACATCTCCTTGTTGACTGTGGCATCTCTAGGGTATCAATATACATGTCTCCTTGTTGACTGTGGCGTCTCTAGGGTATCAATATACACATCTCCTTGTTGACTGTGGCGTCTCTAGGGTATCAATATACATGTCTCCTTGTTGACTGTGGCATCTCTAGGGTATCAATATACATGTCTCCTTGTTGACTGTGGCATCTCTAGGGTATCAATATACATGTCTCCTTGTTGACTGTGGCATCTCTAGGGTATCAATATACATGTCTCCTTGTTGACTGTGGCATCTCTAGGGTATCAATATACATGTCTCCTTGTTGACTGTGGCATCTCTAGGGTATCAATATACATGTCTCCTTGTTGACTGTGGCGTCTCTAGGGTATCAATATACATGTCTCCTTGTTGACTGTGGCGTCTCTAGGGTATCAATATACATGTCTCCTTGTTGACTGTGGCGTCTCTAGGGTATCAATATACACGTCTCCTTGTTGACTGTGGCGTCTCTAGGGTATCAATATACATGTCTCCTTGTTGACTGTGGCGTCTCTAGGGTATCAATATACATGTCTCCTTGTTGACTGTGGCGTCTCTAGGGTATCAATATACATGTCTCCTTGTTGACTGTGGCATCTCTAGGGTATCAATATACATGTCTCCTTGTTGACTGTGGCATCTCTAGGGTATCAATATACATGTCTCCTTGTTGACTGTGGCATCTCTAGGGTATCAATATACATGTCTCCTTGTTGACTGTGGCATCTCTAGGGTATCAATATACATGTCTCCTTGTTGACTGTGGCATCTCTAGGGTATCAATATACATGTCTCCTTGTTGACTGTGGCATCTCTAGGGTATCAATATACATGTCTCCTTGTTGACTGTTGCATCTCTAGGGTATCAATATACATGTCTCCTTGTTGACTGTGGCATCTCTAGGGTATCAATATACATGTCTCCTTGTTGACTGTGGCATCTCTAGGGTATCAATATACACGTCTCCTTGTTGACTGTGGCATCTCTAGGGTATCAATATACACGTCTCCTTGTTGACTGTGGCATCTCTAGGGTATCAATATACATGTCTCCTTGTTGACTGTTGCATCTCTAGGGTATCAATATACATGTCTCCTTGTTGACTGTGGCATCTCTAGGGTATCAATATACATGTCTCCTTGTTGACTGTGGCATCTCTAGGGTATCAATATACATGTCTCCTTGTTGACTGTGGCATCTCGAGGGTATCAATATACATGTCTCCTTGTTGACTGTGGCATCTCTAGGGTATTCATACCCCTTCAATTTCTTTACATTTTATTGTTACAAAGTGGGATTAAAAATGGATTTAATTGTAAATTGTCAACAATCTACACAAACTTTTCTGTCAAAGTGGATTTTTTTTCATGTATTAAAAAAAAAAGTATAATAGAAATTAAATAAAGGTAAAAATAAATAAATAACTAAAATATTGTGGTAACTCAGCTCCCCGAGTCAATACATGTTAGAATCTCCTTTTGGCAGCGATTACAGCTGAGAGTTTTACTGGGTATGTCTCTACACACCTGGAATATACAATATTAACCTATTTATTCTTTTCATAATTCTTCAAGCTCTGTCAAGGCACATGGATTGAAGTCAAAAATCCCACTTTGTAACAGAAAGATGTTTCCTACTAAAACCACTGAGCTTCTACACCTGCATCGTTTTTCTCTCTGGGGGTTTAAGCTGCTGGGTTTCTGTATAAACACTTTGTGACATCTGCTGATGTGCAAAAAAACGGGCTTTATAAATACATTTGATTTTAATAAAATGTGAATAAATACAATATGTCTGAATACTTTTGCAAGGCGTTGTATTACCACAGAATTAAATAGAAGACTAGAGGGAACATTTTGGTGTCCTACCGTCATGGTTAAGGAAGTGGTTTCCCACTATATGGTCAAGCTACAAAGTCAAAAATGTATGAAAAAAAAATAAAAAAAAATTTGGTCTTCATTAAAGGTTAAATTAGTGGTTAAATTACTGTCTCCTCCCCTTCATCTTTAACCCGACTCCTCCCCTTCAACTTTAACCCGACTCCTCCCCTTCATCTTTAGCCCGACTCCTCCCCTTCATCTTTAGCCCGACTCCTCCCCTTCATCTTTAGCCCGACTCCTCCCCTTCATCTTTAGCCCGACTCCTCCCCTTCATCTTTAGCCCGACTCCTCCCCTTCATCTTTAGCCCGACTCCTCCCCTTCATCTTTAACCCGGTCTCCTCCCCTTCATCTATGCCGGTTTGAAGGAAATTGAACAAGTGACTTCAATAAGGGATACAACACTGTGTGGTATTTCTATGTCTGTAGGTTCTTCATGACAGGCTATCTTCCCCTGGGCTTTGAGTTTGGCGTGGAGCTAACCTACCCCGAGTGTGAAGGCACCTCTTCAGGCCTGCTCAACTGCTCTGCACAGGTGAACACACAGCTGCTGCTTCTGACAGTTGGCAGAGCAAAGCTTTTCCATGGGATAATAGAGAACCATAACAGAATCGGGAAATGTTGGTATGTTTGTGTATATATTGTGTTTGCGAAAATATACATGTGCCTGGCTGTCTAGACGCCTGTCTGTCTAGACGCCTCTCTGTCTAGATGCCTGGCTGTGTGCCTGGCTGTCTCGACGCCTGTCTGTGTGTGTGCCTGGCTGTCTCGACGCCTGTCTGTGTGTGTGCCTGGCTGTCTCGACGCCTGTCTGTGTGTGTGCCTGGCTGTCTCGACGCCTGTCTGTGTGTGTGCCTGGCTGTCTCGACGCCTGTCTGTGTGTGTGCCTGGCTGTCTCGACGCCTGTCTGTGTGTGTGCCTGGCTGGCTGTCTGTCTAGAAGCCTGGCTGGCTGGCTCACTACAACCTGTCTCTCCCTATACAGGTGTTTGGTATCATCTTCACTATCTGCCAGGGGAAGATAATAGATAACTACGGGACGCTGGCAGGAAACATCTTCCTCTGTGTCTTCCTCTTCATCGGATCAGTCCTTACAGGTACGGACCCTTTGACATTTTTATGTGAGGAGACTACTACTTTACTTAAATAGACAGAGGGAGAAACAGATTGAAAAGGATGAGCACTGTAAAACACAGGTGACAAGCAGGTTTTCACTCCTCCCTTTGTACTTGATTGATCTATTAAGGTCCCTGATTAGTCAGGAACCCCCCTCACCTGGTTGTTTATGACTTATTTGGAAACAAATTGAAAGGAAATGACAACCAGCAGAGAGACAACCCTCTAAGGAAGGGAGTTTGACACCCCTGGTGTAGAATCTAGCATAAGGGGGATTCAATCCCCAGACCGGACTCTATGCAAGGCCCGAAGACGACTGTGTTGACCACTAAGCTTTTGGGTTCCCGAGTGACGCAGCGATCTGTGCTTGAGGCGTCACTACAGACACCCTGGTTTGATTCCAGGCTGTATCACAACCCGGCCGTGATTAGGAGTCCCATAGGGCGGTGCACAATCGGCCCAGTGTCTTCCTGGTTTGGCCTGGGTAGGCTGTCATTGTAAATAAGAATTTGTTCTTAAAACTGACTTGCCTAGTTAAATAAAGGTTTGATAAAAAATTAAATAAGCCAATCTCTGGCAGACTCTCTTCAGTCTTTTTATTATTAAAATATCAATAATATGTACATAAACCCTTTTCAATTCACATTAGCAACGGGAACGTCACGAGCCGAGAGAGGGTTCTGATGACATTCTTGCTTTGCAGCGTCACAGCTCAAATGTACTTTAAAATGTTACAATTAGCCACTAGCCAGTAGGCTAAGCATGTAAACTATTCAAGTCGCTAGTTCCTAGCTCACTTTATGCAAGAAACTTTTCATGCATCTACCATATTACACTCCTGATTTAATGGAAATAATTCACAAGCATGTGCAGACATCTAAAGGGTTGATTTTTGTTGTTGTTAATTTAGTTGCAAGGCAAACAGTGGCACAGCTGCTAACGTTAGCTAACAACATTTACTTCATCAAGTAACTTCGTCATAGAAAAAATGTACGTTTACTCCTCTCATATGAATATAAATGTACAGTAACGTTATCATACTGTCATTCGTATTATACAAAGCTAGCAAGCTAAACAAAATGTCTGCACCCATTAGCTTACTAGTTAGCTGAATACTAGGTTGAAGAGGACAAAGGTTAAGACAATGGGATTCTAATATTCCGTAACTCATCATAACAAAGGGACTGGCGCTGGTAGTTAGCAACGGCGCTGGTAGTTAGCAACGGCGCTGGTCGTTAGCGACTGGCGCTGGTAGTCAGCGACTGGCGCTGGTAGTTAGCGACTGGCGCTGGTAGTTAGCATCGGCGCTGGTAGTTAGCGACTGGCGCTGGTCCCAGATTAGGGACGACTTTGTCTTAACCTGTATATCTTCAACCTAGACTAAATGCTAACGTCAGCCAATGTTCCATTGCTTTTCGGCCTACCTTCGAACAAAACATGCTAAATTTCATAAAGATCATGCAAATCATTACATTGTTAATTCACTGGGCAGTTGATGCTCGGGTTTGCATTATAATAAATGGTGTTATGAAGATTCCCGTACTGCAATATCAGATTTAAAAAAAATAAAAATCAAGTCTCTAATAAGGAAAATGTCTATACATTTCAGCTGTTTCAAAAACATTGCTCTGCTATTACCATTTATACTGTAGGAGTGTTGGCTCAACGAGACAATTCTGTTTACACTGTCCTGCTTGGAGGGGGGTGAAACTGTCTCGCAAGTGTGTGACCTTCGGAGAAAATTTGCAAATGTACATTTTTATTAATGTCTCAAGAATCGAAATCTCCTTAACTCTCGTCAATGTGAAAAGAGCCTAAGCTCATGTACCTAGACCCTGTTCACACTATGGTGCCGAATCCGATCTGAACCCTTCTGCTGGCCCTGATAGTGCCTTTCCTCCATGGTTCCAGCATCTATATCCCTCACGACGCCAGGACAGCGGAGTCAATCACCACCTTCCGGAGACACCTGCAACCCCACCTCTTTAAGGAATACCTAGGATAGGATAAAGTAATCCTTCTCACCCCCCCCCCCCCCCTTAAATGATTTAGATGCACTATTGTAAAGTGGTTGTTCCACTGGATGTCATAAGGTGAATTCACCAATTTGTAAGTCGCTCTGGATAAGAGCGTCTGCCAAATGACTTAAATGTTAAATGTAAATATAGTGGATGTGTAACCAGGCCAGCACTGTGCAGCTCAGCTCAGTTGAGTGAAAACGGTATCACTTCCTTTTTACAAAAAAAAAAAAAATTCAGTCAGAGTGCAGTATTTTATATATTGTTTTATTTCATTTCACCTTTATTTCACCAGGTAGGCCTGTTGAGAACAAGTTCTCATTTACAACTGCGACCTGGCCAAGATAAAGCAAAGCAGTGTGACACAGACAACAACACAGAGTTACACATGGGAGTAAAACAATAAACAAGTCAATAACACAGTAGAAAAAAAGAGTCTGTATACATTGTGTGCAAAAGGCATGAGGAGGTAGGCGAATCATTACAATTTTAGCAGATTAACAGTATAACTGCAGAACAGTCATTCTATAATTTCTGCGTCCCCCCCAAAAATACAGCACTTTTACGGCATTTAATGATTTTTTTTTCCCTTCGGGTTTATGTGTAGTCCGTAGTTAATGTTCAGTGAACGTGGGTTTTGTTACGGAGCAATAATCTATTCCTGCAACAGGTCGAGGTCTTAGAATGTGTGCATGTCGTCGTGGTTACCGTGTAACATCCGAGCTGTATAATTTGAAGGTTTTACTACAAGCAGTAGCAGAAATGGCGCGTTGAGGTGCTGGGTATGTTTTCCCTATCTAGCTATTTTATCCCCCGGTGGGGAAGGCCCACCTCAGGGCCGTACTTCAACTGACAGAGAGAGTTAATACCCAGCTCCTCAGGGCAGTACTTCAACTGACAGAGAGAGTTAATACCCAGCTCCTCAGGGCCGTACTTCAACTGACAGAGAGAGTTAATACCCAGCTCCTCAGGGCCGTACTTCAACTGACAGAGAGAGTTAATACCCAGCTCCTCAGGGCCGTACTTCAACTGACAGAGAGAGTTAATACCCAGCTCCTCAGGGCCGTACTTCAACTGACAGAGAGAGTTAATACCCAGCTCCTCTGGGCCGTACTTCAACTGACAGAGAGTTAATACCCAGCTCCTCAGGGCCGTACTTCAACTGACAGAGAGAGTTAATACCCAGCTCCTCAGGGCCGTACTTCAACTGACAGAGAGAGTTAATACCCAGCTCCTCAGGGCCGTACTTCAACTGACAGAGAGAGTTAATACCCAGCTCCTCAGGGCCGTACTTCAACTGACAGAGAGAGTTAATACCCAGCTCCTCAGGGCCGTACTTCAACTGACAGAGAGAGTTAATACCCAGCTCCTCAGGGCCGTACTTCAACTGACAGAGAGAGTTAATACCCAGCTCCTCAGGGCCGTACTTCAACTGACAGAGAGAGTTAATACCCAGCTCCTCTGGGCCGTACTTCAACTGACAGAGAGAGTTAATACCCAGCTCCTCAGGGCCGTACTTCAACTGACAGAGAGAGTTAATACCCAGCTCCTCAGGGCCGTACTTCAACTGACAGAGAGAGTTAATACCCAGCTCCTCAGGGCCGTACTTCAGCTGACAGAGAGAGTTAATACCCAGCTCCTCAGGGCCGTACTTCAGCTGACAGAGAGAGTTAATACCCAGCTCCTCAGGGCCGTACTTCAACTGACAGAGAGAGTTAATACCCAGCTCCTCAGGGCCGTACTTCAACTGACAGAGAGAGTTAATACCCAGCTCCTCAGGGCCGTACTTCAACTGACAGAGAGAGTTAATACCCAGCTCCTCAGGGCCGTACTTCAACTGACAGAGAGAGTTAATACCCAGCTCCTCAGGGCCGTACTTCAACTGACAGAGAGTTAATACCCAGCTCCTCAGGGCCGTACTTCAACTGACAGAGAGAGTTAATACCCAGCTCCTCAGGGCCGTACTTCAACTGACAGAGAGAGTTAATACCCAGCTCCTCAGGGCCGTACTTCAACTGACAGAGAGAGTTAATACCCAGCTCCTCAGGGCCGTACTTCAGCTGACAGAGAGAGTTAATACCCAGCTCCTCAGGGCCGTACTTCAACTGACAGAGAGTTAATACCCAGCTCCTCTGGGCCGTACTTCAACTGACAGAGAGAGTTAATACTCAGGGCCGTACTTCAACTGACAGAGAGTTAATACCCAGCTCCTCACGGCCGTACTTCAACTGACAGAGAGTTAAATACCCAGCTCCTCAGGGCCGTACTTCAACTGACAGAGAGTTAATACCCAGCTCCTCAGGGCCGTACTTCAACTGACAGAGAGTTAATACCCAGCTCCTCAGGGCCGTACTTCAACTGGCAGAGTTAATACCCAGCTCCTCAGGGCCGTACTTCAACTGACAGAGAGAGTTAACACCCAGCTCCTCAGGGCCGTACTTCAACTGACAGAGAGAGTTAATACCCAGCTCCTCAGGGCCGTACTTCAACTGACAGAGAGAGTTAATACCCAGCTCCTCTGGGCCGTACTTCAGCTGACAGAGAGAGTTAATACCCAGCTCCTCTGGGCCGTACTTCAACTGACAGAGAGAGTTAATACCCAGCTCCTCAGGGCCGTACTTCAACTGACAGAGAGAGTTAATACCCAGCTCCTCTGGGCCGTACTTCAACTGACAGAGAGAGTTAATACTCAGGGCCGTACTTCAACTGACAGAGAGTTAATACCCAGCTCCTCACGGCCGTACTTCAACTGACAGAGAGTTAAATACCCAGCTCCTCAGGGCCGTACTTCAACTGACAGAGAGTTAATTCCCAGCTCCTCAGGGCCGTACTTCAACTGACAGAGAGTTAATACCCAGCTCCTCAGGGCCGTACTTCAACTGGCAGAGAGAGTTAATACCCAGCTCCTCTGGGCCGTACTTCAACTGACAGAGAGAGTTAGTACTCAGGGCCGTACTTCAACTGACAGAGAGAGTTAATACCCAGCTCCTCAGGGCCGTACTTCAACTGACAGAGAGAGTTAATACCCAGCTCCTCAGGGCCGTACTTCAACTGACAGAGAGAGTTAATACCCAGCTCCTCAGGGCCGTACTTCAACTGACAGAGAGAGTTAATACCCAGCTCCTCTGGGCCGTACTTCAACTGACAGAGAGAGTTAATACCCAGCTCCTCTGGGCCGTACTTCAGCTGACAGAGAGAGTTAACACCCAGCTCCTCTGGGCCGTACTTCAACTGACAGAGAGAGTTAACACCCAGCTCCTCAGGGCCGTACTTCAGCTGACAGAGAGAGTTAATACCCAGCTCCTCAGGGCCGTACTTCAACTGACAGAGAGAGTTAATACCCAGCTCCTCTGGGCCGTACTTCAACTGACAGAGAGAGTTAATACTCAGGGCCGTACTTCAACTGACAGAGAGTTAATACCCAGCTCCTCACGGCCGTACTTCAACTGACAGAGAGTTAAATACCCAGCTCCTCAGGGCCGTACTTCAACTGACAGAGAGTTAATACCCAGCTCCTCAGGGCCGTACTTCAACTGACAGAGAGTTAATACCCAGCTCCTCAGGGCCGTACTTCAACTGGCAGAGAGAGTTAATACCCAGCTCCTCTGGGCCGTACTTCAACTGACAGAGAGAGTTAGTACTCAGGGCCGTACTTCAACTGACAGAGAGAGTTAATACCCAGCTCCTCAGGGCCGTACTTCAACTGACAGAGAGAGTTAATACCCAGCTCCTCAGGGCCGTACTTCAACTGACAGAGAGAGTTAATACCCAGCTCCTCAGGGCCGTACTTCAACTGACAGAGAGAGTTAATACCCAGCTCCTCAGGGCCGTACTTCAACTGACAGAGAGAGTTAATACCCAGCTCCTCTGGGCCGTACTTCAGCTGACAGAGAGAGTTAATACCCAGCTCCTCTGGGCCGTACTTCAACTGACAGAGAGAGTTAACACCCAGCTCCTCAGGGCCGTACTTCAGCTGACAGAGAGAGTTAATACCCAGCTCCTCAGGGCCGTACTTCAACTGACAGAGAGAGTTAATACCCAGCTCCTCTGGGCCGTACTTCAACTGACAGAGAGAGTTAATACTCAGGGCCGTACTTCAACTGACAGAGAGTTAATACCCAGCTCCTCACGGCCGTACTTCAACTGACAGAGAGTTAAATACCCAGCTCCTCAGGGCCGTACTTCAACTGACAGAGAGTTAATACCCAGCTCCTCAGGGCCGTACTTCAACTGACAGAGAGTTAATACCCAGCTCCTCAGGGCCGTACTTCAACTGGCAGAGAGAGTTAATACCCAGCTCCTCTGGGCCGTACTTCAACTGACAGAGAGAGTTAGTACTCAGGGCCGTACTTCAACTGACAGAGAGAGTTAATACCCAGCTCCTCAGGGCCGTACTTCAACTGACAGAGAGAGTTAATACCCAGCTCCTCAGGGCCGTACTTCAACTGACAGAGAGAGTTAATACCCAGCTCCTCAGGGCCGTACTTCAACTGACAGAGAGAGTTAATACCCAGCTCCTCTGGGCCGTACTTCAGCTGACAGAGAGAGTTAATACCCAGCTCCTCTGGGCCGTACTTCAACTGACAGAGAGTTAATACCCAGCTCCTCAGGGCCGTACTTCAACTGACAGAGAGAGTTAATACCCAGCTCCTCTGGTTTTCACCATACACTTCCCAATGGAGGTTACAATGTGCCACTAATTAAAAAATAATTATATATATATATGGTACACACAAATATATATATATATATATATATATTTGTGTGTACCAAATAGCACCCTATTCCCGACGTAGTGCACTACCTGTATGGACTCTGGTCAAAAGTAGTGCACTACCTGTATGGACTCTGGTCAAAAGTAGTGCACTACCTTTATGGACTCTGGTCAAAAGTAGTGCACTACCTGTATGGACTCTGGTCAAAAGTAGTGCACTATATAGGGAATAGGGTGCCATTTGGGATGTAGCCGTTGGCTACTGAAGTTCAGGGCTGAGAGACAACAAGTAGATGACCTTTTGACCTGACTGTTAATGATGGGACTATAAGATTTAAGTGCCAGTCTAGAGGCCTACTGTGTTACAAAGACGTACAACATAATGACTACTACAGACCAGGGCTGAAGTCCACGTTCTCCTACATGAGAGCTCGTCTAGATGATTATGTTAATGAGGTGGGTCAGCCCAGCTGGCTACTGTGCAGTATTTAGGGACTGACTTCATACTGTATTATGGTCTATCATTGTGTTAGTGGTGCCCCCTAGTGGAAGCTGTACCTTACTGTCTTTTTGCAATGGAATATTCTGACATTTTGTTTAGCAACAGTATGTCGTCTTTCTAAAACATGTAGTTCTGTCTCTCCAGGCTTCATCAAGTCAGACCTGCAGAGACAGAAGGCTAACCAGTTGGCCAAGGCAGCTGTAAGTATGGGTAGATGTGGAGGGGGATTAGGGCAGTGTGTCCGTGTGTGTGTGTGTGGTGGGGGGGGGACCTGAAGTCCCAACAAGTAAAAGAAGGAAAGTTCTACCTTGTGGGGACATTTCCCACAACCCCTTGATGAGGACAAAGGCTATGTTAAGGTTAGGTTAAGGTTAGGTTAAGGGTTAGGTTTAGGTTTAAGGGTTAGGTTTAAGGGTTAGGTTTAAGGGTTAGGTTTAGGTTTAAGGGTTAGGTTTAAGGGTTAAGGTTTAAGGGTTAGGGAAAATCGTATTTTGAATATAAATTAATTTTAGGTCCATACGAGGATAGAATAACTTTATTTTTATTTTATTCAACCATTATTTAACTATGCAAGTCAGTTAAGAATAAATTATTATTTACAATGACGACCTAGGAACATAACGTGTGTGTGATATCTGCAGCTGAGTATTTCTGTTGTGCAGCATGCTCCCAACGTCACCTAACAACAGTCTTTTGATGCTGCTCCTAGAATAACTTGTCTCCTCTGTTCTGTCTGCGTTTGACGTCTGTCTGCGTTTGACGTCTGTCTGCGTTTGACGTCTGTCTGCGTTTGACGTCTGTCTGCGTTTGACGTCTGTCTGCGTTTGACGTCTCTGTCTGTCTGATGTTGTCTACCTGTCTCTGTGCTTGACGCTGTCTGTCTTGTTTTATGTCTGTGTTTGATGTTGCCGTTGTCTGTCTGTTTAATGGTTTGTGTCTATTTGATGTCTGTCTGTGTTTGATGTTTTCTGTTTGTTGTCTGTTTTATCTGTGTTTTGAGGTCCACTGTTGCCTGAGGTCAAATTTTGACGCCTTCTGACTGGAGAAAGAGTCTATCATACAGACCGATGCCGATTCCATTGTACACTAACCTCCGGTAACTGACATCGTCAGTTGTCATTATTGTTTTTGATAATTCTATTGAGATTGAATCCGTTGGACCGCAGAATGTTGAATCCGTTGGACCGCAGAATGTTGAATCCGTTGGACCGCGGAATGTTGAATCCGTTGGACCGCAGAATGTTGAATCCGTTGGACCGCGGAATGTTGAATCCGTTGGACCGCAGAATGTTGAATCCGTTGGACCGCAGAATGTTGAATCCGTTGGAACGCAGAATGTTGAATCCTAATGATCACATGCTTGTCTCACTACTGGTAACGTTGCTGTGAGATAAAAAAATTTAAAAAAGGAGAAAACAAAAGACAGGAGGTCAGAGAAAGCAAGAAAGAGATTGTATCAATAGACAGATATATTTGAGACTGTTAAACATGAGAGAGAGCAGTGTTAACCAGAGGCGATTGACAAGACATTGTGGCTGATTTGAGAGGTTGAAGAGAGCGTCGTTCTTGACCTTTGCCCCTCAGACTAGCATTCCGTTTGGGACATAGTCTGTTGACGGGCAGATCTGAGAGAGGTGTTTTAACCTGGTAAACTAAGGTAAGATAACGTAACTCTCGGGGAAAGAAAACCTTGTAACTCCCATTTTGGCCCCTTTTTAAAAATTGTTACAATGTATTGAAAGTAAGCAATAATCCTCTCGACGTAATCTGAACATTTCATGACTCTAGTCTCGAACCAAGGAAAACCGTTTTCCAAAATAACCTCGGACGTTTCATAAATGTAAATTCATTAATGTCCTTTTCCTTTTTCCTGAGAATCTGGTTTTAGACGGCGACGGCGACACAGCACTTTCCTCCCCCCTGACCTCAATATAAAGGTCAATTAAAAATAGACTGTCTGTTCCAGGAGGACGGACTTCTCTCTGGACAGCAGCAGGGCTACGGGGCCACGGCTCTAATCAAGAGACTGGACAGCCCTTCTGATTCTTCTCAGACTTGATCACTAACCCCTCCCTAACGCTTACACTCTTAGCTCGAACCTCAGACGAGCCAAGGTAGGGGCACAGCAAACCGAAACCAACAATCACCACACGCTTCTCTGTCCACTATTCTCTTAGGGGTGAATCCTAACTTCCTAGTTTAAATCAGATTAGAATGCAGTCTCCACATTTTGACATTCGTGCATAAACAAGTGGAAGTTAGGATTCCCTCTTTCTCTGAACCTCTTTCACTTTTGACCAAAAAGGAGTTGAGATTTCCTTGAAGATTTTTTTTTATTACTAAGACGTGTCTTTTTCTAATTGGCAAAAAAACAAAAAAAATGGGCTTCACATGATTTGAAGTGATAAGAAGCTTTCTGGAAAAATGTTACCCCTCACATCTCAATCCTCTTTTCTTTCCATCTTCACTTTCCACCTCACACTCCAGATTCCATGATTAATGCACAGCTTCTGATCTTTTCACCTGTATTTAGTATAATAGGATTCATGTAGTATCTCTGTAGTATAATAGGATGTATGTAGTATCTCTGTAGTATAATAGGATGTATGTAGTATCTCTGTAGTATAATAGGATGTATGTAGTATCTCTGTAGTATAATAGGATTCATGTAGTATCTCTGTGGTATAATAGGATTCGTGTAGTATCTCTGTAGTATAATAGGATTTGTGTAGTATCTCTGTAGTATAATAGGATGTATGTAGTATCTCTGTAGTATAATAGGATGTATGTAGTATCTCTGTAGTATAATAGGATGTATGTAGTATCTCTGTAGTATAATAGGATTCGTGTAGTATCTCTGTAGTATAATAGGATTCGTGTAGTATCTCTGTGGTATAATAGGATGTATGTAGTATCTCTGTAGTATAATAGGATGTGTGTGGTAACTCATGTTTGTGTAGTTGGGTCTATAAATACACTGAGTGGACAAAACATTAAGAACACCTTCCTAATATTGAGTTGCACCCCCTTTTGTCCTCAGAACAGCCTCCGTTTTTGGGGCATGGACTCCACAAGGTGTTAAAAGCGTTCCACAGGGATGCTGGCCCATGTTGACTCCAATGCTTCCCACAGTTGTGTCAAGTTGCAGTTCTTAAGTTGTACTTCTTGACACACTCAAACCGGTGTGCCTGGCACCTACTACCATACCCCCGTTCAAAGGCACTTCAATATTTTGTCTTCCCCATTCACCTTCTGAATGGCACACATAGACAGTCCATGTCTCAATTGTCTCGAGGCTTAAAAATCCTTCTTTAACCCGTCTCCTCCCCTTCACTGATTTTGAAGTGGATTTAACACAATGGATCCTAGCTTTCACCTGGATTCACCTGGTCAGTCTATGTCCCTCAGTCTAACCTCTGGAACTCAGTTCCATAGCATTTTTCTTATTCCATTGTTCCCCTTTTAATCAGGGACTGGATTTTAGACCTGAGACCCCAGGTGTGTGCAATTAATTATGAGGTAGGATAGAAAACCGTCACCTCGTAGGGTGAGTTGAATACCCCTGGTCTATGTCATGGAAAGAGCCGGCGTTCCTAATGTTTTGTACACCCAGTGTACATTCTTGTATTTTATGTAGCATATTATGTTTATTGGTATTTTAGTTTTTCCGTTATGTTGCCACAGATACTAAAACAGTTGGTCTACTTGCTCTTGTAATAATATTAGTTGCAAAATTCTAGTTTCGAGTGGGGAAAAAAGTTCATTTTCCATAAATCCTGGTTGTGAGATTCCTGGAATCAGAAGGAAATGAGCCGGATTTATGGAAAACCTGGACATGTTGGGAAAGAACTTTGCAACCCTTTATCAGGAACGTCTTGAGCTGGAACGATTGACAGATTGTTTTGATTGACAGGTCCCTTCAGATCCCGAGGACGGGAACCTCCCTGCCTCCGCAGTCCTCGAAGGAACCAGGTTTTAGAGACGGACGATCTGCTGGAGACACACACACACACACACACACACACACACAGTAAATCACCAGCATCTCCCACCCTGTGGAATGTGAAGTTTAGGGGAGGAGCACAATCAGGAAGTGTTTACAACCACTTCCATTTAACATTGTCCAAAAAGACATCCAAAATTTATGCAACAACAAATATTATTTCTGTATAATTTCTAGATGTGCCATATCTAATCCACAAAAATGTTTACTGTTCAAAATTAGCACAAATAATACTGTCGTTCTACAGTATACACTGAGTTTATAAAACATTAACACCTGCTCTTTCCATGATGGACTGACCAGGTGAAAGATATGATCCCTTATTGATGTCACTTGTTAAATCCACCTCAATCAGTGCAGATGAAGGGGAGGAGACGGGTTAAAGAAGGATTTCTAAGCCTTGGGACAATTTGAGACATGGACTGTGTATGTGTGCCATTCAAAAGGTGAAGGGCCAGACCAACGATTTATGTGCCTTTGAACAGCGTATGGTAGTAGGTGCCAGGTGTACCGGTTTGTGTCAAGAACTGCAACGCTGCTGGGTTTTTCCAAGCTCAACAGTTTCCAATGTATATCATGAATGGTCCACCACCCAAAGGACATCCAGCCAACTGGACACAACTGGGGGAAGCATTGGAGTCAACGTGGACCAGCATCCCTGTGGAATGCTTTGGACACCTTGTAGAGTCCATGCCGCGAAGAATTTGAGGCGTTTCTGAGGGCAAAAGGGGGGGTGCCTCAAAGTATCATTTAGCTTTTTTTTTTAAAGACCAAATCTAAAGTTTGAGGATCCAGACACTTTTTATTTTATTTTACTAACCCCAATCCTCGTGCAGTACAGGGGCACTGGGGGGGGGGGGGCGGAAACAACAAATGTGCTAAAAAAAATCAAAATGTGGCCTTTTAGAAATCGTTAGATGTTGTTCCCGATGAAATTGTGTCATTCTGAACTTTTATCCAAATACATTATATTTAATTTTGTAGCGACTGAAGCGTCACTTCTTTTTGTTCATTCTAGCAGCAGACTGACTATACAGAGAATGGAACAGCTGGATGGGGGAAATGGCTGGAGTTGCACGAAATGGAATATAATGTTTGCGGATAAAGTTCGGGAAGGACACAATGTCACGTGTAGAAAGACCTGCCGCTCTATACTGCGCGCGTTTTCCATTTCTAAAAGGACGTTTTTGGAGCGTGTTGTTTTTTTTTTTTCAGAGCCCCTTTACAACGAGGAAGTAAATCGCAAGTGTGGGTAATTTTCTCAAAAACAACTGTAAGAAAATAGACTTAGTTGTAAAAAATAAAGCAAACTTGTCCTTTTTAAGGTTTCAGTTGCATGGAAGCTTTACTAAAACTACCACAAAGACATGTGACATCCGTTTTCAATATGTAGCCATTGAGGTTGATTTTGCTAATCTTTTGTCGTTAAAAAAAAAAAACAAGTTATTAATCTTTGAAAGAATGCACAAATATCTTGGATAAATGTTTTTACAAATACTGATCGTGTCAGACTAATAAAGGGTAGAGTATTTTTGTAAGATACTTTTATACTACCTGTATCTATAAAGTGAACCCCCCCGTCACTTTTCTAGAAACACAGATTTTATAGTTGTGTATAACAGTCCATGTTGTTCTGTAAATGTCACATATATTTAACAAACAGGTCTGTTTGTTGAAATAAAGAATGGTTTCCTAAAGGTATTTGAGCGATTTTCAATGTTTGAATCTGTAACTGTTTTCCTCATTATCACATCCTGCTAGCATAGCATGCCCACTGTCAGACTGGCCCTTTTACAGAGCACAACTACCTCATAGATGATGTCACATCCTGCTAGCATAGCATGCCCTCTGTCAGACTGGCCCTTTAACAGAGCACAACTACCTCATAGATGATGTCACATCCTGCTAGCGTAGCATGTCCACTGTCAGACTGGCCCTTTTACAGAGCACAACTACCTCATAGATGATGTCACATCCTGCTAGCATTGCATGTCCACTGTCAGACTGGCCCTTTTACAGAGCACAACTACCTCATAGATGATGTCACATCCTGCTAGCATAGCATGTCCACTGTCAGACTGGCCCTTTTACAGAGCACAACTACCTCATAGATGATGTCACATCCTGCTAGCAGAGCATGTCCACTGTCAGACTGGCCCTTTTACAGAGCACAACTACCTCATAGATGATGTCACATCCTGCTAGCATAGCATGTCCACTGTCAGACTGGCCCTTTTACAGAGCACAACTACCTCATAGATGATGTCACATCCTGCTAGCATAGCATGTCCACTGTCAGACTGGCCCTTTTACAGAGCACAACTACCTCATAGATGATGTCACATCCTGCTAGCATAGCATGCCCACTGTCAGACTGGCCCTTTTACAGAGCACAACTACCTCATAGATGATGTCACATCCTGCTAGCATAGCATGCCTACTGTCAGACTGGCCTTTTTACAGAGCACAACTACCTCATAGATGATGTCACATCCTGCTAGCATAGCATGTCCACTGTCAGACTGGCCATTTTACGGAGCACAACTACCTCATAGATGATGTCACATCCTGCTAGCATTGCATGTCCACTGTCAGACTGGCCCTTTTACAGAGCACAACTACCTCATAGATGATGTCACATCCTGCTAGCATAGCATGTCCACTGTCAGACTGGCCCTTTTACAGAGCACAACTACCTCATAGATGATGTCACATCCTGCTAGCAGAGCATGTCCACTGTCAGACTGGCCCTTTTACAGAGCACAACTACCTCATAGATGATGTCACATCCTGCTAGCATAGCATGTCCACTGTCAGACTGGCCCTTTTACAGAGCACAACTACCTCATAGATGATGTCACATCCTGCTAGCATAGCATGTCCACTGTCAGACTGGCCCTTTTACAGAGCACAACTACCTCATAGATGATGTCACATCCTGCTAGCATAGCATGCCCACTGTCAGACTGGCCCTTTTATTGAGCACAACTACCTCATAGATGATGTCACATCCTGCTAGCATAGCATGCCTACTGTCAGACTGGCCTTTTTACAGAGCACAACTACCTCATAGATGATATCACATCCTGCTAGCATAGCATGTCCACTGTCAGACTGGCCATTTTACGGAGCACAACTACCTCATAGATGATGTCACATCCTGCTAGCATAGCATGTCCACTGTCAGACTGGCCCTTTTACAGAGCACAACTACCTCATAGATGATGTCACATCCTGCTAGCATAGCATGTCCACTGTCAGACTGGCCCTTTTACAGAGCACAACTACCTCATAGATGATGTCACATCCTGCTATCATAGCATGCCCACTGTCAGACTGGCCCTTTTACAGAGCACAACTACCTCATAGATGATGTCACATCCTGCTAGCATAGCATGCCCACTGTCAGACTGGCCCTTTCACAGAGCACAACTACCTCATAGATGATGTCACATCCTGCTAGCATAGCATGCCCACTGTCAGACTGGCCCTTTTACAGAGCACAACTACCTCATAGATGATGTCACATCCTGCTAGCATAGCATGCCCTCTGTCAGACTGGCCCTTTTACAGAGCACAACTACCTCATAGATGATGTCACATCCTGCTAGCATAGCATGTCCACTGTCAGACTGGCCCTTTTACAGAGCACAACTACCTCATAGATGATGTCACATCCTGCTAGCATAGCGTGTCCACTGTCAGACTGGCCCTTTTACAGAGCACAACTACCTCATAGATGATGTCACATCCTGCTAGCATAGCATGTCCACTGTCAGACTGGCCCTTTTACAGAGCACAACTACCTCATAGATGATGTCACATCCTGCTAGCAGAGCATGTCCACTGTCAGACTGGCCCTTTTACAGAGCACAACTACCTCATAGATGATGTCACATCCTGCTAGCATAGCATGTCCACTGTCAGACTGGCCCTTTTACAGAGCACAACTACCTCATAGATGATGTCACATCCTGCTAGCAGAGCATGTCCACTGTCAGACTGGCCCTTTTACAGAGCACAACTACCTCATAGATGATGTCACATCCTGCTAGCATAGCATGCCCACTGTCAGACTGGCCCTTTTACAGAGCACAACTACCTCATAGATGATGTCACATCCTGCTAGCATAGCATGCCTACTGTCAGACTGGCCTTTTTACAGAGCACAACTACCTCATAGATGATGTCACATCCTGCTAGCATAGCATGTCCACTGTCAGACTGGCCAGAGCACAACTACCTCATAGATGATGTCACATCCTGCTAGCATAGCATGCCCACTGTCAGACTGGCCCTTTTACAGAGCACAACTACCTCATAGATGATGTCACATCCTGCTAGCATAGCATGTCCACTGTCAGACTGGCCCTTTTACAGAGCACAACTACCTCATAGATGATGTCACATCCTGCTATCATAGCATGCCCACTGTCAGACTGGCCCTTTTACAGAGCACAACTACCTCATAGATGATGTCACATCCTGCTAGCATAGCATGCCCACTGTCAGACTGGCCCTTTCACAGAGCACAACTACCTCATAGATGATGTCACATCCTGCTAGCATAGCATGCCCACTGTCAGACTGGCCCTTTTACAGAGCACAACTACCTCATAGATGATGTCACATCCTGCTAGCATAGCATGCCCTCTGTCAGACTGGCCCTTTTACAGAGCACAACTACCTCATAGATGATGTCACATCCTGCTAGCATAGCATGTCCACTGTCAGACTGGCCCTTTTACAGAGCACAACTACCTCATAGATGATGTCACATCCTGCTAGCATAGCATGCCCACTGTCAGACTGGCCCTTTTACAGAGCACAACTACCTCATAGATGATGTCACATCCTGCTAGCATAGCATGCCTACTGTCAGACTGGCCTTTTACAGAGCACAACTACCTCATAGATGATGTCACATCCTGCTAGCATAGCATGTCCACTGTCAGACTGGCCATTTTACGGAGCACAACTACCTCATAGATGATGTCACATCCTGCTAGCATAGCATGTCCACTGTCAGACTGGCCCTTTTACAGAGCACAACTACCTCATAGATGATGTCACATCCTGCTAGCATAGCATGTCCACTGTCAGACTGGCCATTTTACGGAGCACAACTACCTCATAGATGATGTCACATCCTGCTAGCATAGCATGTCCACTGTTAGACTGGCCCTTTTACAGAGCACAACTACCTCATAGATGATGTCACATCCTGCTAGCATAGCATGCCCACTGTCAGACTGGCCCTTTTACAGAGCACAACTACCTCATAGATGATGTCACATCCTGCTAGCATAGCATGCCCACTGTCAGACTGGCCCTTTTACAGAGCGCAACTACCTCATAGATGATGTCACATCCTGCTAGCATAGCATGCCCACTGTCAGACTGGCCCTTTTACAGAGCGCACCTACCTCCATAGACGCTAGGTGGCGACATTGTCAAGAATTCTATGAACCAATATTTAGTTTTTTTTTCTGCAGGCTGCATGGGCCAATGATAAAACCACATCACTGACATCGTGCAGTAAGTCAGGCGAGGGTAGTTGTGAGCGTTTGACATCGTCGTCCACAGTGCAGTGACTTGACGGGAGAGACGCTATGGATGTGGAGGAAGTTGATGTCAACTGGCAGCATATGATTTCAATGGCGTTGCTCTCATCTGACTTGTGCAGTGTTGCATGATGGTTAAGTCCAGCTGCCTCAGGACTGATTCCATCTCTATTTTTGCTCTTTTCATATATCGGCACCCCTGTCACACACAAAAATAAAGGATTTACCCTGGGAGAGGAGCCACGTGGTGGAGGGCCTGGACTGGCATGGTGCAGAGCCAGATGGAGCTCTGTGTTGCCTGTTCAAACAGTGGCATGGATGGTGCTGGTTAAGGGCTGTACTGTAATGTACACACAATGCACGGCACTCACTACACATCACTCACTACACGGCACTCACTACACGGCACTCACTACACATCACTCACTACACGGCACTCACTACACATCACTCACTACACGGCACTCACTACACATCACTCACTACACGGCACTCACTACACGGCACTCACTACACGGCCCGCACTACACGGCCCGCACGACACGGCCCGCACGACACGGCCCTCACTGCACCGCCCTCACTGCACCGCCCTCACTGCACCGCCCTCACTGCACCGCCCTCACTGCACCGCCCTCACTGCACCGCCCTCACTGCACCGCCCTCACTGCACCGCCCTCACTGCACCGCCCTCACTGCACCGCCCTCACGGCCCTCACTACACGGCCCTCACTGCACCGCCCTCACTACACGGCCCTCACTACACGGCCCTCACTACACGGCACACACAGTAGAAGCTGTTTTGCTCTGCTCAGGCAGCGGTGCGGTGCGAGTTAGAGAGAGAATAATACACATTAGGTGGATGTGTACATGTAATCACACATAATGGACAAGTTGTATTTTAGTTACATATCCCGTTCTGAGACATCCTCGGAGAATGGGGTCATGGCCAGGGTCTGAACCTGAGGCATTTAGAGCTAGGTACCTTGCTCATAGGCACATCGGCAGTTTTTTCCATCTGGTCGTTTTGGAGATTAGAAGCAACCTTTCGGGTTACTGCCCCCAACGCGCTCTTAACCGCTACCCGCCACCCTTAATTAATTAATTAATGATTAGAAATGTAAAATCTCATCAACACAATGTTGGTCATGTAGACAATGTTCTGAGCCAGGGGGTGGTGCCGCTGCACTGTTAAGACATGAGGATACAAAAGAGAGAGAGATGGGGGGGGAGAGATGTAGAGAGAGATGGGGACAGACGGAGAGAGAGAGAGAGAGAGATGGGGACAGATGGAGAGATGGAGAGAGAGAGAGATGGAGAGAGACAGAGAGAGAGCGATGGAGAGAGTGAGATGAAGACCAAGTAGAGCACCGCCCCCCCTCCCCCTTTTACATCTTCTAGTCCGTCCTCCAACTCTATTATAGCTTCCATCTGTTGGGCTACTTCATGTGGTCTGTCTTCCAGAATGGCAGCATTAAGTAACTGAAGCCACAAGGTGTATCAAGTGATACTCTACCCTCTACATCAGGGGTGGGCAACTCCAGTCCTCCAGGGTCTGGTTGGTGACACCTTTTCTCCATCCCTTAGTAAACACAGCGGATTAATGACATTGTATTCTGTAACTGAAGATTTAGGTGATGAGGTGATTATTGGGGTCAGCTGAGGCTGGGGGTAAAACTGTGACACCAGTCAGGCACTCGAGGACTGGAGTTGCCCACCCTTTCCCTGCATGTTGCACTACTTTAACCAGGGTCCATAGAGCTGTTAGTAAAACTAGTGCACTACTTTAACCAGGGTCCATAGGGCTGTTAGTAAAACTAGTGCACTACTTTAACCAGGGTCCATAGGGCTGTTAGTAAAACTAGTGCACTACTTTAACCAGGGTCCATAGGGCTGTTAGTAAAACTAGTGCACTACTTTAACCAGGGTCCATAGAGCTGTTAGTAAAACTAGTGCACTACTTTAACCAGGGTCCATAGGGCTGTTAGTAAAACTAATGCACTACTTTAACCAGGGTCCATAGGGCTGTTAGTAAAACTAGTGCACTACGTTGACCAGGGTCTATAGGGCTGTTAGTATAACTAGTGCACTACTTTAACCAGGGTCTATAGGGCTGTTAGTAAAACTAGTGCACTACTTTAACCAGGGTCCATAGTGCTGTTAGTAAAACTAGTGCACTACTTTAACCAGGGTCCATAGGGCTGTTAGTAAAACTAGTGCACTACGTTGACCAGGGTCTATAGGGCTGTTAGTAAAACTAGTGCACTACTTTAACCAGGGTCCATAGGACTGTTAGTAAAACTAGTGCACTACTTTAACCAGGGTCCATAGGGCTGTTAGTAAAACTAGTGCACTACTTTAACCAGGGTCCATAGGGCTGTTAGTAAAACTAGTGCACTACTTTAACCAGGGTCCATAGAGCTGTTAGTAAAACTAGTGCACTACTTTAACCAGGGTCCATAGGGCTGTTAGTAAAACTAGTGCACTACTTCAACCAGGGTCTATAGGGCTGTTAGTAAAACTAGTGCACTACTTTAACCAGGGTCCATAGGGCTGTTAGTAAAACTAGTGCACTACTTTAACCAGGGTCCATAGGGCTGTTAGTAAAACTAGTGCACTACTTTAACCAGGGTCCATAGGGCTGTTAGTAAAACTAGTGCACTACTTTAACCAGGGTCCATAGAGCTGTTAGTAAAACTAGTGCACTACTTTAACCAGGGTCCATAGGGCTGTTAGTAAAACTAATGCACTACTTTAACCAGGGTCAATAGGGCTGTTAGTAAAACTAGTGCACTACGTTGACCAGGGTCTATAGGGCTGTTAGTATAACTAGTGCACTACTTTAACCAGGGTCTATAGGGCTGTTAGTAAAACTAGTGCACTACTTTAACCAGGGTCCATAGTGCTGTTAGTAAAACTAGTGCACTACTTTAACCAGGGTCCATAGGGCTGTTAGTAAAACTAGTGCACTACGTTGACCAGGGTCTATAGGGCTGTTAGTAAAACTAGTGCACTACTTTAACCAGGGTCCATAGGACTGTTAGTAAAACTAGTGCACTACTTTAACCAGGGTCTATAGGGCTGTTAGTAAAACTAGTGCACTACTTTAACCAGGGTCCATAGGACTGTTAGTAAAACTAGTGCACTACTTTAACCAGGGTCCATAGGGCTGTTAGTAAAACTAGTGCACTACTTTAACCAGGGTCTATAGGGCTGTTAGTAAAACTAGTGCACTACTTTAACCAGGGTCCATAGGACTGTTTGTAAAACTAGTGCACTACTTTAACCAGGGTCCATAGGGCTGTTAGTAAAACTAGTGCACTACTTTAACCAGGGTCCATAGGGCTGTTAGTAAAACTAGTGCACTACTTTAACCAGGGTCTATAGGGCTGTTAGTAAAACTAGTGCACTACTTTAACCAGGGTCCATAGGGCTGTTAGTAAAACTAGTGCACTACGTTGACCAGGGTCTATAGGGCTGTTAGTAAAACTAGTGCACTACTTTAACCAGGGTCCATAGGGCTGTTAGTAAAACTAGTGCACTACTTTGACCAGGGTCCAAAGAGCTGTTAGTAAAACTAGTGCACTACTTTAACCAGGGTCTATAGGGCTGTTAGTAAAACTAGTGCACTACTTTAACCAGGGTCTATAGGGCTGTTAGTAAAATTAGTGCACTACTTTAACCAGGGTCCATAGGGCTGTTAGTAAAACTAGTGCACTACTTTGACCATGGTCCATAGGGCTGTTAGTAAAACTAGTGCACTACTTTAACCAGGGTCCATAGGGCTGTTAGTAAAACTAGTGCACTACGTTAACCAGGGTCTATAGGGCTGTTAGTAAAACTAGTGCACTACTTTAACCAGGGTCCATAGGGCTGTTAGTAAAACTAGTGCACTAAGTTGACCAGGGTCTATAGGGCTGTTAGTAAAACTAGTGCACTACTTTAACCAGGGTCTATAGGGCTGTTAGTAAAACTAGTGCACTACGTTGACCAGGGTCTATAGGGCTGTTAGTAAAACTAGTGCACTACTTTAACCAGGGTCTATAGGGCTGTTAGTAAAACTAGTGCACTACGTTGACCAGGGTCTATAGGGCTGTTAGTAAAACTAGTGCACTACTTTAACCAGGGTCTATAGGGCTCTTGGTAAAACTAGTGCACTACTTTAACCAGGGTCCATAGGGCTGTTAGTAAAACTAGTGCACTACGTTAACCAGGGTCCATAGGGCTGTTAGTAAAACTAGTGCACTACTTTAACCAGGGTCCATAGGGCTGTTAGTAAAACTAGTGCACTACTTTAACCAGGGTTCATAGGGCTGTTAGTAAAACTAGTGCACTACTTTAACCAGGGTCCATAGGGCTGTTAGTAAAACTAGTGCACTACTTTAACCAGGGTCCATAGGGCTGTTAGTAAAACTAGTGCACTACTTTAACCAGGGTCTATAGGGCTGTTAGTAAAACTAGTGCACTACTTCACCAGGGTCTATAGGGCTGTTAGTAAAACTAGTGCACTACGTTGACCAGGGTCTATAGGGCTGTTAGTAAAACTAGTGCACTACTTTAACCAGGGTCTATAGGGCTCTTGGTAAAACTAGTGCACTACTTTAACCAGGGTCCATAGGGCTGTTAGTAAAACTAGTGCACTACGTTAACCAGGGTCCATAGGGCTGTTAGTAAAACTAGTGCACTACTTTAACCAGGGTCCATAGGGCTGTTAGTAAAACTAGTGCACTACTTTAACCAGGGTTCATAGGGCTGTTAGTAAAACTAGTGCACTACTTTAACCAGGGTCCATAGGGCTGTTAGTAAAACTAGTGCACTACTTTAACCAGGGTCCATAGGGCTGTTAGTAAAACTAGTGCACTACTTTAACCAGGGTCTATAGGGCTGTTAGTAAAACTAGTGCACTACTTTAACCAGGGTCTATAGGGCTGTTAGTAAAACTAGTGCACTACTTTAACCAGGGTCTATAGGGCTGTTAGTAAAACTAGTGCACTACTTTAACCAGGGTCTATAGGGCTCTTGGTAAAACTAGTGCACTACTTTAACCAGGGTCCATAGGGCTGTTAGTAAAACTAGTGCACTACTTTAACCAGGGTCCATAGGGCTGTTAGTAAAACTAGTGCACTACTTTAACCAGGGTCCATAGGGCTGTTAGTAAAACTAGTGCACTACTTTAACCAGGGTTCATAGGGCTGTTAGTAAAACTAGTGCACTACTTTAACCAGGGTCCATAGGGCTGTTAGTAAAACTAGTGCACTACTTTAACCAGGGTCCATAGGGCTGTTAGTAAAACTAGTGCACTACTTTAACATTGTCTATAGGGCTGTTAGTAAAACTAGTGCACTACTTCACCAGGGTCTATAGGGCTGGTAGTAAAACTAGTGCACTACTTTAACCAGGGTCTATAGGGCTGTTAGTAAAACTAGTGCACTACTTTAACCAGGGTCCATAGGGCTGTTAGTAAAACTAGTGCACTACTTCAACCAGGGTCTATAGGGCTGGTAGTAAAACTAGTGCACTACTTTAACCAGGGTCTATAGGGCTGGTAGTAAAACTAGTGCACTACTTTAACCACGGTCTATAGGGCTGGTAGTAAAACTAGTGCACTACTTTAACCACGGTCTATAGGGCTGTTAGTAAAACTAGTGCACTACTTTAACCAGGGTCCATAGGGCTGTTAGTAAAACTAGTGCACTACTTCAACCAGGGTCCATAGGGCTGTTAGTAAAACTAGTGCACTACTTTAACCAGGGTCCATAGGGCTGTTAGTAAAACTAGTGCACTACTTTAACCAGGGTCCATAGGGCTGTTAGTAAAACTAGTGCACTACTTTAACCAGGGTCTATAGGGCTGTTAGTAAAACTAGTGCACTACTTTAACCAGGGTCCATAGGGCTGTTAGTAAAACTAGTGCACTACTTCAACCAGTGTCCATAGGGCTGTTAGTAAAACTAGTGCACTACTTTAACCAGGGTCCATAGGGCTGTTAGTAAAACTAGTGCACTACTTTAACCAGGGTCCATAGGGCTGTTAGTAAAACTAGTGCACTACTTTAACCAGGGTCTATAGGGCTGTTAGTAAAACTAGTGCACTACTTTAACCAGGGTCCATAGGGCTGTTAGTAAAACTAGTGCACTACTTTAACCAGGGTCCATAGGGCTGTTAGTAAAACTAGTGCACTACTTCAACCAGGGTCTATAGGGCTGTTAGTAAAACTAGTGCACTACTTTAACCAGGGTCCATAGGGCTGTTGGTAAAACTAGTGCACTACTTTAACCAGGGTCCATAGGGCTGGTAGTAAAACTAGTGCACTACTTTAACCAGGGTCCATAGGGCTGTTAGTAAAACTAGTGCACTACTTTAACCAGGGTCCATAGGGCTGTTAGTAAAACTAGTGCACTAATTCAACCAGGGTCCATAGGGCTGTTAGTAAAACTAGTGCACTACTTTAACCAGGGTCTATAGGGCTGTTAGTAAAACTAGTGCACTACTTTAACCAGGGTCCATAGGGCTGTTAGTAAAACTAGTGCACTACTTTAACCACGGTCTATAGGGCTGTTAGTAAAACTAGTGCACTACTATAACCAGGGTCCAAAGGGCTGTTAGTAAAACTAGTGCACTACTTTAACCAGGGTCCATAGGGCTGTTAGTAAAACTAGTGCACTACTTTGACCAGGGTCCATAGGGCTGTTAGTAAAACTAGTGCACTACTTTAACCAGGGTCTATAGGGCTGTTAGTAAAACTAGTGCACTACTTTGACCAGGGTCCATAGGGCTGTTAGTAATACTAGTGCACTACTTTAACCAGGGTCTATAGGACTGTTAGTAAAACTAGTGCACTACTTTAACCTTTGTCCATAGGGCTCTTGGTAAAACTAGTGCACTACTTTAACCTTTGTCCATAGGGCTCTTGGTAAAACTAGTGCACTACTTTGACCAGGGTCTATAGGGCTCTTGGTAAAACTAGTGCACTACTTTAACCAGGGTCCATAGGGCTCTTGGTAAAACTAGTGCACTACTTTAACCAGGGTCCATAGGGCTGTTAGTATAACTAGTGCACTTCTTTAACCAGGGTCTATAGGGCTCTTGGTAAAACTAGTGCACTACTTTAACCAGGGTCCATAGGGCTGTTAGTAAAACTAGTGCACTACTTTAACCTTTGTCCATAGGGCTTTTGGTAAAACTAGTGCACTACTTTAACCAGGGTCCATAGGGCTCTTAGTAAAACTAGTGCACTACTTTAACCTTTGTCCATAGGGCTCTTGGTAAAACTAGTGCACTACTTTAACCAGGGTCCATAGGGCTGTTAGTATAACTAGTGCACTTCTTTAACCAGGGTCTATAGGGCTCTTGGTAAAACTAGTGCACTACTTTAACCAGGGTCCATAGGGCTGTTAGTAAAACTAGTGCACTACTTTAACCAGGGTCCATAGGGCTGTTAGTAAAACTAGTGCACTACTTTAACCAGGGTCCATAGGGCTGTTAGTAAAACTAGTGCACTACTTTAACCTTTGTCCATAGGGCTCTTGGTAAAACTAGTGCACTGTATAGTGGATAATGTACCACTTCCAACTGCCAGACGCTGCTTCTCGTGTGGTGTGCTTTCCGTTATGACAGTGTTAAGAAGCCACGTGGTATCTGACTGTCCCTGTCTCTCAACCAAGCTGTGGGTGTAATGACACCAAGATGTCTCGTGAACGTTTGAAGGGAAAACGCTCAACACACGAGACGAGATGGGTGGCTTTAAAGGCACAATCTGGGATATTTCATTCAAGTGTGGTTATATTTCTCCACAGCCACCGACAACTAAACTGAGATCGGGCTGGAGAAATGTGGCCACTCTCAAATGAAACATCCCAGATTGTGGGTTTAAGGCCAAACCAGTCGTCTCGTGTGTTGAGATTGAGAGTCATTGGGTTGAAACACAAACTCCAACTTGTGGCTGTAAGTGTTCTTCTCTCCTGTAAGTTGCTGCTTGATTGGCTACTGCAGTTGGGGCAGAACTTGTTCCAGCGTTGTGGCGAAGCTTACCACATGCCGGTTTTACTTAACCTTAATTTAACCAGGAAGGGCTCATTCAGATTAAAATCTCCCTTTGAAGAGCGTCCTGGCCAAGATAGGCAGCACCATGTCATTACAAAAAAATTACAGACAGACAACATGAAAAACTACAACTAATCTAGTAAAAACCATAGAATTCACAAGAGTATAACAAAATCATAAAACAGATAATTAAAAATATTGACAGGTCAGGGAATCAGTCTCAATATCCTTCATTCATGATTTAAAAACACCAATCGGGACAAGTTCTTCCAGTTTAAAAGTATTTTGTAAGGTGTTCCAAGACGATGGTGCAGAGCACATAAAAGCCCTTTTACCAAATTCAGTTGGGACATTTGGAACCGTGAGCAGGATAAAGTCCAGCGAACGAAGAGAGAACCCACCACATTTCTGAACAATAAAAATGCCCAAATAAAAAGGTAGTAAACCCAAAATGGCTTTGTAAATAAAAGTATACCAGTGACTGAGCCTTCGAGTGACTTGAGAAGGCCAGCCAACCCTGGTATACAAAGTGCAGTGGTGCGTAAGGGTTTTGCAGGTTAAAATATATCTCAAAGTGCCATGGTAAAGAGTGTCAATTAATCTCAAACACTGAGCGGAAGCATTCATATATAAAATATCCCCATAGTCTAGTAAAGGCATAAATGTAGCTGATACTAGCCTCCTTCTGGCTTCAAAAGAAAAACAGGCCTTATTCCTAAAATAAAATCCCAATTTCAGATTCAATTTTTTGGTAAATTTGTAAATATGCAATTTAAAAGAGAAGCCGTCATCAACTAAAATTCCAAGATATTTAAATGAGGTTACAGTCTCAATCTCCTTGCCCTGACAGGTAGTAGTAGGTGAAATATTCAGAGGTTTATTTCTGGCTTTAGAAAACACCATTAGTTTAGTTTTGTCAGTATTGAGGATAAGCTTCAATTGACACAAGGTATGTTGAACAGTATAAAAAGCAGTTTGCATGTTCTGGAAAGCTTTTGTAAGAGACGAAGCACAAAAGTAAATAACAGTATCATCAGCATAAAAATGAAGATGTGCATTTTGTACAGTTTTGTCCAAATCATTTATATAAATAGTGAATAAGAGAGGACCAAGTACAGATCCTTGGGGCACACCATTAAAGACAGACAATTTAACAGACATGAGCCCATCAAATTGAGTGCACTGAGTTCTATCAGACAGATGGTTAGCAAACCATGCAACTGCATGCTCTGAAAGACCTACACTCGACAATCTCTGCCTCAGTATAGCATGATCAACTGCCTTAGAGAGATCAGTAAAAAGTGAGACACAGTGCTGTTTTTTGTCAAGGGCTTCAGTGATATCATTTAAAACCTTCATGGCTGATGTAATTGTGCCATGCTTCTTCCTGAAGCCCGATTGGTACATTGATAAAAATAGAGTTAGTAAATACAAACTATTTTAGCTGTTCACTTACAAGGGTTTCAAGTATTTTCACCAGGGGTGACAGCTTTGAGATTGGCCTATAATTATGTAAAAAGTTGGATCTCCCCCTTTTAAAAGTAGTAGGACAAATGCTGATTTCCAGATCTTTGGAATTTCATTACATTCCAGGGTTAGATTGAACAGAGATGTAAAGTGGTTCAGCTGCCAGATTTAAAAAGCAGGGATCCAAAAGATCAGGATCTGCAGGCTTTCTCTGATCTAAGGATTTCAGGGCTTTATGGTACCACCTGCACTGAGAATGTCAAAAAGCTAAAAGTTTGACCAGCTCTCACTGGTTCATCCACACAGGGTTGTACAGAGACAGAGGACACTGAATCAAACAGCCTACCAGATGATACAAAGTGCTCATTGAAACAATTGTTTATTTTATGGTGAGAGGAAAAGGAAGAAGTGTGCCTCCAGTGGCTACGCTACATCTCTAAACGGGGCAAGAAGGTAGCGTCTGGCGGCTACGCTACATCTCTAAAAGGGGCAAGAAGTTTGCTTCCGGTGGCTACGCTACATCTCTAAACGGGGCAAGAACGTAGCGTCTGGCGGCTACGCTACATCTCTAAATGGGGGTAGAAGTGTGCTTCCGGTGGCTACGCTACATCTCTAAATGGGGGAAGAAGTGTGTCTCCGGTGGCTACGCTACATCTCTAAATGGGGGAAGAAGTGTGTCTCTGGTGGCTACGCTACATCTCTAAATGGGGGAAGAAGTGTGTCTCTGGTGGCTATGCTACATCTCTAAATGGGGGAAGAAGTGTGTCTCCGGTGGCTACGCTACATCTCTAAATGGGGGAAGAAGTGTGTCTCCGGTGGCTACGCTACATCTCTAAATGGGGGAAGAAGTGTGTCTCTGGTGGCTACGCTACATCTCTAAATGGGGGAAGAAGTGTGTCTCTGGTGGCTACGCTACATCTCTAAATGGGGGAAGAAGGTAGCGTCTGGCGGCTACGCTACATCTCTAAATGGGGGTAGAAGTGTGCTTCCGGTGGCTATGCTACATCTCTAAATGGGGGAAGAAGTGTGTCTCCGGTGGCTACGCTACATCTCTAAATGGGGGAAGAAAGTAGCGTCTGGCGGTTACACTACATCTCTAAATGGGGGTAGAAGTGTGCTTCCGGTGGCTACGCTACATCTCTAAATGGGGGAAGAAGTGTGCTTCCGGTGGCTACGCTACATCTCTAAACGGGGCAAGAAGGTAGCGTCTGGCGGCTACGCTACATCTCTAAATCGGTAGAATTTGTCACATTCCGGTGGCTACGCTACATCTCTAAATGGGGGTAGCAAAATGCTTGCGTTCTAGTTCCGATGGCAGTAATAACAACAAGTAATCTCTAAAAATTCCAAACCTACTGTCTTATACTCACAAGTGTGGATAACGCTACATAAGGATCTAAATGAGGGGAAGAAGTGGCAAGATACAGTTGTGGTCTCGCTACATCTCTAAATGAGGGGAAGAAGTGTGTCTAAAGTGGCTATGATACATCTCTAAATGGGGGAAGAAGTGTGTCTCCGGTGGCTACGCTACATCTCTAAATGGGGGAAGAAGTGTGTCTCCGGTGGCTACGCTACATCTCTAAATGGGGGAAGAAGTGTGTCTCCGGTGGCTACGCTACATCTCTAAATGGGGGAAGAAGGTAGCGTCTGGCGGCTACTCTACGTCTCTAAACAAATCAAATAAAATTTTATTTGTCACATACACATGGTTAGCAGATGTTAATGCGAGTGGAGCAAAATGCTTGCGCTTCTAGTTCCGACTGTGCAGTAATAACCAACAAGTAATCTAACTAAACAATTCCAAACCTACTGTCTTATACACACAAGTGTAAAGGGATAAAGAATATGTACATAAGGATATATGAATGAGTGATGGTACAGAGCAGCATAGGCAAGATACAGTTGATGGTCTCGAGTACAGTATATACATATGAGATGAGTATGTAAACAGAGTGGCATAGTTAAAGTGGCTAGTGATACATGTATTACATGAAGAAGTGTGTCTCCGGTGGCTACGCTACATCTCTAAATGGGGGAAGAAGTGTGTCTCCGGCGGCTACGCTACATCTCTAAATGGGGGAAGAAGTGTGTCTCTGGTGGCTACGCTACATCTCTAAATGGGGAAGAAGTGTGCCTCAGGTGGCTACGCTACATCTCTAAATGGGGGAAGAAGTGTGTCTCCGGTGGCTACGCTACATCTCTAAATGGGGGAAGAAGTGTGTCTCCGGTGGCTACGCTACATCTCTAAATGGGGGAAGAAGTGTGTCTCCGGTGGCTACGCTACATCTCTAAATGGGGGAAGAAGTGTGTCTCCGGTGGCTACGCTACATCTCTAAATGGGGGAAGAAGTGTGTCTCCGGTGGCTACGCTACATCTCTAAATGGGGGAAGAAGTGTGTCTCCGGTGGCTACGCTACATCTCTAAATGGGGGAAGAAGTGTATTTGTCACATCCGGTGGCTACGCTACATCTCTAAATGGGGAAGAAGTGTCTCCGGTGGCTACATTCCGGTGGCTACGCTACATCTCTAAATGGGGAAGAAGTGTGTCTACAGGTGGCTACGCTACATCTCTAAATGGGGGAAGAAGTGTAGTCTCCGGTGGCTACGATACATCTCTAAATGGGGAAGAAGTGTGTCTCCGGTGGCTACGCTACATCTCTAAATGGGGGAAGAAGTGTGTCTCCGGTGGCTACGCTACATCTCTAAATGGGGGAAGAAGTGTGTCTCAGGTGGCTACGCTACATCTCTAAATGGGGGAAGAAGTGTGCTCCGGTGGCTACGCTACATCTCTAAATGGGGGAAGAAGTGTGTCTCCGGTGGCTACGCTACATCTCTAAATGGGGAAGAAGTGTGTCTCCGGTGGCTACGCTACATCTCTAAATGGGGGAAGAAGTGTGTCTCCGGTGGCTACGCTACATCTCTAAATGGGGGAAGAAGTGTGTCTCCGGTGGCTACGCTACATCTCTAAATGGGGGAAGAAGTGTGTCTCCGGTGGCTACGCTACATCTCTAAATGGGGGAAGAAGTGTGTCTCTAAATGGGGGAAGGTGTGCTCCGGTGGCTACGCTACATCTCTAAATGGGGAAGAAGTGTGTCTCCGGTGGCTACGCTACATCTCTAAATGGGGGAAGAAGTGTGTCTCCGGTGGCTACGCTACATCTCTAAATGGGGGAAGAAGTGTGTCTCCGGTGGCTACGCTACATCTCTAAATGGGGAAGAAGTGTGTCTCCGGTGGCTACGCTACATCTCTAAATGGGGAAGAAGTGTGTCTCCGGTGGCTACGCTACATCTCTAAATGGGGGAAGAAGTGTGTCTCCGGTGGCTACGCTACATCTCTAAATGGGGAAGAAGTGTGTCTCCGGTGGCTACGCTACATCTCTAAATGGGGGAAGAAGTGTGTCTCCGGTGGCTACGCTACATCTCTAAATGGGGGAAGAAGTGTGTCTCCGGTGGCTACGCTACATCTCTAAATGGGGGAAGAAGTGTGTCTCCGGTGGCTACGCTACATCTCTAAATGGGGAAGAAGTGTGTCTCCGGTGGCTACGCTACATCTCTAAATGGGGAAGAAGTGTGTCTCCGGTGGGGGGAATGGGGAAGTGTGTCTCCGGTGGCTACGCTACATCTCTAAATGGGGGAAGAAGTGTGTCTCCGGTGGCTACGCTACATCTCTAAATGGGGGAAGAAGTGTGTCTCCGGTGGCTACGCTACATCTCTAAATGGGGAAGAAGTGTGTCTCCGGTGGCTACGCTACATCTCTAAATGGGGGAAGAAGTGTGTCTCCGGTGGCTACGCTACATCTCTAAATGGGGGAAGAAGTGTGTCTCCGGTGGCTACGCTACATCTCTAAATGGGGGAAGAAGTGTGTCTCCGGTGGCTACGCTACATCTCTAAATGGGGGAAGAAGTGTGTCTCCGGTGGCTACGCTACATCTCTAAATGGGGAAGAAGTGTGTCTCCGGTGGCTACGCTACATCTCTAAATGGGGGAAGAAGTGTGTCTCCGGTGGCTACGCTACATCTCTAAATGGGGGAAGAAGTGTGTCTCCGGTGGCTACGCTACATCTCTAAATGGGGGAAGAAGTGTGTCTCTAAATGGGGAAGAAGTGTGTCTCCGGGTGGCTACGCTACATCTCTAAATGGGGGAAGAAGTGTGTCTCCGGTGGCTACGCTACATCTCTAAATGGGGGAAGAAGTGTGTCTCCGGTGGCTACGCTACATCTCTAAATGGGGGAAGAAGTGTGTCTCCGGTGGCTACGCTACATCTCTAAATGGGGGAAGAAGTGTGTCTCCGGTGGCTACGCTACATCTCTAAATGGGGGAAGAAGTGTGTCTCCGGTGGCTACGCTACATCTCTAAATGGGGGAAGAAGTGTGTCTCCGGTGGCTACGCTACATCTCTAAATGGGGGAAGAAGTGTGTCTCCGGTGGCTACGCTACATCTCTAAATGGGGGAAGAAGTGTGTCTCCGGTGGCTACGCTACATCTCTAAATGGGGAAGAAGTGTGTCTCCGGTGGCTACGCTACATCTCTAAATGGGGGAAGAAGTGTGTCTCCGGTGGCTACGCTACATCTCTAAATGGGGGAAGAAGTGTGTCTCCGGTGGCTACGCTACATCTCTAAATGGGGGAAGAAGTGTGTCTCCGGTGGCTACGCTACATCTCTAAATGGGGGAAGAAGTGTGTCTCCGGTGGCTACGCTACATCTCTAAATGGGGGAAGAAGTGTGTCTCCGGTGGCTACGCTACATCTCTAAATGGGGAAGAAGTGTGTCTCCGGTGGCTACGCTACATCTCTAAATGGGGAAGAAGTGTGTCTCCGGTGGCTACGCTACATCTCTAAATGGGGGAAGAAGTGTGTCTCCGGTGGCTACGCTACATCTCTAAATGGGGGAAGAAGTGTGTCTCCGGTGGCTACGCTACATCTCTAAATGGGGAAGAAGTGTGTCTCCGGTGGCTACGCTACATCTCTAAATGGGGAAGAAGTGTGTCTCCGGTGGCTACGCTACATCTCTAAATGGGGGAAGAAGTGTGTCTCCGGTGGCTACGCTACATCTCTAAATGGGGGAAGAAGTGTGTCTCCGGTGGCTACGCTACATCTCTAAATGGGGGAAGAAGTGTGTCTCCGGTGGCTACGCTACATCTCTAAATGGGGGAAGAAGTGTGTCTCCGGTGGCTACGCTACATCTCTAAATGGGGGAAGAAGTGTGTCTCCGGTGGCTACGCTACATCTCTAAATGGGGGAAGAAGTGTGTCTCCGGTGGCTACGCTACATCTCTAAATGGGGGAAGAAGTGTGTCTCCGGTGGCTACGCTACATCTCTAAATGGGGGAAGAAGTGTGTCTCCAGCGGCTACGCTACATCTCTAAATGGGGGAAGAAGTGTGTCTCCAGCGGCTACGCTACATCTCTAAATGGGGGAAGAAGTGTGTCTCCGGTGGCTACGCTACATCTCTAAATGGGGGAAGAAGTGTGTCTCCGGTGGCTACGCTACATCTCTAAATGGGGGAAGAAGTGTGTCTCCGGTGGCTACGCTACATCTCTAAATGGGGGAAGAAGTGTGTCTCCGGTGGCTACGCTACATCTCTAAATGGGGGAAGAAGTGTGCCTCAGGTGGCTACGCTACATCTCTAAATGGGGGAAGAAGTGTGTCTCCGGCGGCTACGCTACATCTCTAAATGGGGGAAGAAGTGTGTCTCCGGTGGCTACGCTACATCTCTAAATGGGGGAAGAAGTGTGGCTACGCTACATCTCTAAATGGGGGAAGAAGTGTGTCTCCGGTGGCTACGCTACATCTCTAAATGGGGGAAGAAGTGTGTCTCCGGTGGCTACGCTACATCTCTAAATGGGGGAAGAAGTGTGTCTCCGGTGGCTACGCTACGTCTCTAAATGGGGGAAGAAGTGTGGCTACGCTACATCTCTAGATGGGGGAAGAAGTGTGTCTCCGGTGGCTACGCTACATCTCTAGATGGGGGAAGAAGTGTGTCTCCGGTGGCTACGCTACATCTCTAAATGGGGGAAGAAGTGTGTCTCCGGTGGCTACGCTACGTCTCTAAATGGGGGAAGAAGTGTGTCTCCGGTGGCTACGCTACATCTCTAAATGGGGGAAGAAGTGTGTCTCCGGTGGCTACGCTACATCTCTAAATGGGGGAAGAAGTGTGTCTCCGGTGGCTACGCTACATCTCTAAATGGGGGAAGAAGTGTGCCTCCGGTGGCTACTCCACATCTCTAAATGGGGGAAGAAGTGTGTCTCCGGTGGCTACGCTACATCTCTAAATGGGGGAAGAAGTGTGTCTCCGGTGGCTACGCTACATCTCTAAATGGGGGAAGAAGTGTGTCTCCGGTGGCTACGCTACATCTCTAAATGGGGGAAGAAGTGTGCCTCTGGCTGTTTTGGCTTTTAGTGTGGCGCTAACTCCCACCCATCCAGATATTGGTCCGTGGCTCCGTCCCTCCATTAAATGATTTGTTGGAGGCTGCATCCTGTCCAGACGCTATGGAAACAAGGGCTGTGTTGTGTCACACACACACATCTAGAGATTGGTTGGTTGGTCGACCCCCTCCATTAAACGATTAGTTCAGTGTGTACTCTGTACAGGCGTGATGGAAACAGGGGTTATAGGCTGGCTTATATAAGATGTGATAAGACTGTTATCCCCCATGACCTCCATCTAACCAGACTGAACAGGGTCACAGATATCACCCCATACTGAACAGGGACACAGATATCACCCCATACTGAACAGGGATACAGATATCACCCCATACTGAACAGGGATACAGATATCACCCCATACTGAACAGGGACACAGATATCACCCCATACTGAACAGGGACACAGATATCACCCCATACTGAACAGGGATACAGATATCACCCCATACTGAACAGGGATACAGATATCACCCCATACTGAACAGGGACACAGATATCACCCCATACTGAACAGGGACACAGATATCACCCCATACTGAACAGGGACACAGATATCACCCCATACTGAACAGGGACACAGATATCACCCCATACTGAACAGAGACACAGATATCACCCCATACTGAACAGGGACACAGATATCACCCCATACTGAACAGGGACACAGATATCACCCCATACTGAACAGGGTCACAGATATCACCCCATACTGAACAGGGACACAGATATCACCCCATACTGAACAGGGACACAGATATCACCCCATACTGAACAGGGATACAGATATCACCCCATACTGAACAGGGACACAGATATCACCCCATACTGAACAGGGACACAGATATCACCCCATACTGAACAGGGACACAGATATCACCCCATACTGAACAGGGACACAGATATCACCCCATACTGAACAGGGACACAGATATCAACCCATACTGAACAGGGACACAGATATCACCCCATACTGAACAGGGACACATATCAACCCATACTGAACAGGGACGCAGATATCACCCCATACTGAACAGGGACACAGATATCACCCCATACTGAACATGAGATGTGTGAGGTCAGGGTGATGAGGAGGTCCTGTTAAACCAGCAGGGTGATGAGGAGGTCCTGTTAGACCAGCAGGGTGATGAGGAGGTCCTGTTAGACCACCCCAGCAGGGTGATGAGGAGGTCCTGTTAGACCAGCAGGGTGATGAGGAGGTCCTGTTAGACCAGCAGGGTGATGAGGAGGTCCTGTTAGACCAGCAGGGTCCGCCGCCATCAACTGTTTTGCAATAAAATCTCCCAGGTACTTCTCTGCAGCTGCAACCTACACTCATTCCTCTGTTTGTTTGAGGTACAGCCGCACAGAGGAAGGTGCGTTTGTTTGAGGTACAGCCGCCCAGAGAAAGGTGCGTTTGTTTGAGGTACAGCCGCCCAGAGGAAGGTGCGTTTGTTTGAGGTACAGCCGCACAGAGGAAGGTGCGTTTGTTTGAGGTACAGCCGCCCAGAGGAAGGTTCGTTTGTTTGAGGTACAGCCGCCCAGAGGAAGGTGCGTTTGTTTGAGGTACAGCCGCCCAGAGAAAGGTGCATTTGTTTGAGGTACAGCCGCCCAGAGGAAGGTTCGTTTGTTTGAGGTACAGCCGCCCAGAGGAAGGTGCGTTTGTTTGAGTACAGCCGCCCAGAGGAAGGTGCGTTTGTTTGAGGTACAGCCGCCCAGAGGAAGGTGCGTTTGTTTGAGGTACAGCCGCCCAGAGAAAGGTGCATTTGTTTAAGGTACAGCCGCACAGATGAAGGTGCGTTTGTTTGAGGTGCGGACGTCCATTGTAAGGGGCTGGCTGATCTAACTTGGTTTTAAGGACACTGAAATTAACTTGTGAACCGTTACCTCACCGACTCTCATGTATTTCCATTCAAGCCCATCCTCAAATATCCTGTGTCCTATGTTATTCAGAGCTCTTTGTGTAAACCTAGGGTGGTGTGGTCATATCTATAATACCGAATTTAGTCACAGTCCTCTCAGCCAGAGTGTGACATATTCACAACGCCTCTCAGGGTAGGAATGCTGCTCTAGGATCAGTTACACTTTAGAGATTATAATGAGTAAGATTATAGGCATGGGGTTTTCCTGGTCCTAGATCAGCACTCCAATCCTGAGATCAAAATTAAATCAAAGTTTATTTGTCACGTGCGCTGAATACAACCGGTGTAGGTAGACCTCACAGTGAAATGCTGAATACAACAGGCGTAGTAGACCTTACAGTGAAATGCTGAATACAACAGGTGTAGGTAGACCTCACAGTGAAATGCTGAATACAACAGGTGTAGGTAGACCTCACAGTGAAATGCTAAATACAACAGGTGTAGTAGACCTCACAGTGAAATGCTGAATACAACAGGTGTAGGTAGACCTCACAGTGAAATGCTGAATACAACAGGTGTAGGTAGACCTTACAGTGAAATGCTGAATACAACAGGTGTAGTAGACCTTACAGTGAAATGCTGAATACAACAGGTGTAGTAGACCTCACAGTGAAATGCTGAATACAACAGGCGTAGTAGACCTTACAGTGAAATGCTGAATACAACAGGTGTAGGTAGACCTCACAGTGAAATGCTGAATACAACAGGTGTAGTAGACCTCACAGTGAAATGCTGAATATAACAGGTGTAGTAGACCTCACAGTGAAATGCTTACTTACAGGCTCTAACCAATAGTGCAAAAAAGGCATTAGGTGAACAACAGGTAGATAAAGAATGGCTTTATACAGTAGAGGCTATATACAGTAGAGAGGCTATATACAGTAGAGAGGCTATATACAGTAGAGAGGCTATATACAGTAGAGAGGCTATATACAGTAGAGGCTATATACAGTAGAGGCTATATACAGTAGAGAGGCTATATACAGTAGAGATGCTATATACAGTAGAGGCTATATACAGTAGAGGCTATATACAGTAGAGGCTATATACAGTAGAGAGGCTATATACAGTAGAGAGGCTATATACAGTAGAGAGGCTATATACAGTAGAGAGGCTATATACAGTAGAGAGGCTATATACAGTAGAGGCTATATACAGTAATGAGGCTATATACACTAGAGAGGGTATATACAGTAGAGAGGCTACATACAGTAGAGGGTATATACACTAGAGAGGGTATATACAGTAGAGAGGCTACATACAGTAGAGGGTATATACACTAGAGAGGGTATATACAGTAGAGAGGCTACATACAGTAGAGGGTATATACACTAGAGAGGCTACATACAGTAGAGGCTATATACAGTAGAGAGGCTATATACAGTAGAGAGCCTATATACAGTAGTGAGGCTATATAGAGTAGTGAGTCTATATAGAGTAGTGAGGCTATATAGAGTAGTGAGGCTATATAGAGTAGTGAGGCTATATACAGGAGAGGCTATATACAGTAGTGAGACTATATACAGTAGAGATGCTATTTACAGTAGAGAGGCTACATACAGTAGAGAGGCTACATACAGTAGAGGCTATATACAGTAGTGAGAGGCTATATACAGTAGAGGCTACATACAGTAGAGGCTACATAGAGTAGAGGCTACATAGAGTAGAGGCTACATACAGTAGAGGCTACATACAGTAGAGGCTACATACAGTAGAGGCTACATGCAGTAGTGAGGCTACATACAGTAGAGAGGTTATATACAGTAGAGGCTACATACAGTAGAGGCTACATACAGTAGAGGCTACATACAGTAGAGGCTATATACAGTAGAGAGGCTACATACAGTAGTGAGGCTACATACAGTAGAGAGGCTACATACAGTAGAGGCTACATACAGTAGAGAGGCTACATACAGTAGAGAGGCTACATACAGTAGAGAGGCTATATACAGTAGAGAAGCTACATACAGTAGAGGCTACATACAGTAGAGGCTATATACATTAGAGCGGGTATATACAGTAGAGAGGCTACATACAGTAGAGGCTATATACAGGAGAGAGGCTATATACAGGAGAGAGGCTATATACAGTAGTGAGGCTATGTACAGTAGAGAGGCTACGTACAGTAGAGAGGCTATATACAGTAGAGAGGCTATATACAGTAGAGGCTACATACAGTAGAGAGGCTATATACAGTAGAGGCTATATACAGTAGAGAGGCTATATACAGTAGAGGCTATATACAGTAGAGAGGCTATATACAGTAGAGAGGCTATATACAGTATAGGCTATATACAGTAGAGAGGCTATATACAGTAGAGAGGTTATATACAGTAGAGAGCCTATATACAGTGGAGGGGCTATATATAGTAGAGAGGCTATATACAGTAGAGAGGCTATATACAGTAGAGAGGCTATATACAGTAGAGAGGCTATATACAGTAGAGAGGCTATATACAGTAGAGAGGCTACATACAGTAGAGAGTATATATAGTAGAGAGGCTATATACAGGAGAGGTTATATACAGTAGAGAGGCTATATACAGTAGAGGGGTATATACAGTAGTGAGGCTATATACAGTAGAGGCTATATACAGTAGAGGCTATATACAGTAGAGTCTATATACAGTTGAGAGGCTATATACAGTAGAGAGGCTATATACAGTAGAGAGGATATATACAGTAGAGAGGCTACACACAGTAGAGGCTACATACAGTAGAGAGGCTATATACAGTAGAGAGGCTATAACAGTAGAGAGGCTATATACAGTAGAGAGGCTATATACAGTAGAGAGGCTATATACAGTAGAGGGGCTATATACAGTAGAGGGGCTATATACAGTAGAGGGGCTATATACAGTAGAGGGGCTATATACAGTAGAGGGGCTATATACAGTAGAGGGGCTATATACAGTAGAGAGGTTATATACAGTAGAGAGGCTATATACAGTAGTGAGGCTATATACAGTAGAGGGGCTATATACAGTAGAGAGGCTATATACAGTAGAGGCTATATACAGTAGAGAGGCTACATACAGTAGAGAGGCTATATACAGTAGAGAGGCTATATACAGTAGAGAGGCTATATACAGTAGTGAGGCTATATACAGTAGTGAGGCTATATACAGTAGTGAGGCTATATACAGTAGAGGCTATATACAGTAGAGGCTATATACAGTAGAGGCTATATACAGTAGAGGCTATATACAGTAGAGAGGCTACATACAGTAGAGAGGCTACATACAGTAGAGAGGCTATATACAGTAGAGAGGCTATATACAGTAGAGAGGCTATATACAGTAGTGAGGCTATATACAGTAGTGAGGCTATATACAGTAGTGAGGCTATATACAGTAGAGGGGCTGTATACAGTAGAGGGTCTATATACAGTAGAGGGCTATATACAGTAGAGAGGCTGTATACAGTAGAGGGCCTATATACCGTAGAGAGGCTATATACAGTAGAGGGCTATATACAGTAGAGAGGCTACATACAGTAGAGGGTTATATACAGTAGAGAGGCTATATACAGTAGAGAGGCTATATACAGTAGAGAGGCTATATACAGTAGAGAAGCTGTATACAGTAGAGGGCCTATATACCGTAGAGAGGCTATATACAGTAGAGGGCTATATACAGTAGAGAGGCTATATACAGTAGAGAGGCTATATACAGTAGAGAGGCTATATACAGACACCTGTTAGTCAGTCTGATTGAGGTAGTATGTACATGTAGATATGGCTAAAGTGATGCTTTATAAATCAAATCAAATCAAATATTATTTGTCACATACACATGGTTAGCAGATGTTAATACGAGTGTAGCGAAATGCTTGTGCTTCTAGTTCCCGACAGTGCAGTAATATCTAACATGTAATCTACCAATTCCACAACAACTACCTAATACACACAGGTCCTTATCCGAGTTCAGCTCTCCTCCCTCTCTGAGATACTTTAAGAGGACAGGCCCTGATCCTAGTTCAGCTCTCCTCCCTCTCTGAGATACTTTAAGAGGACTGGCCCTGATCCTAGTTCAGCTCTCCTCCCTCTCTGAGATACTTTAAGAGGACAGGCCCTGATCCTAGTTCAGCTCTCCTCCCTCTCTGAGATACTTTAAGAGGACAGGCCCTGATCCTAGTTCAGCTCTCCTCCCTCTCTGAGATAATTTAAGAGGACAGGCCCTGATCCTAGTTCAGCTCTCCTCCCTCTCTGAGATACTTTAAGAGGACAGGCCCTGATCCTAATTCAGCTCTCCTCCCTCTCTGAGATACTTTAAGAGGACAGGCCCTGATCCTAGTTCAGCTCTCCTCCTCTCTGAGATACTTTTAGAGGACAGGCCCTGATCCTAGTTCAGCTCTCCTCCCTTTCTGGGATACTTTAAGAAAATCCGGTTCCAGAACTTTTAGTGTTGAAACAAACCTGTAGTTGAGTCATTCCCTGGAACCTGTGACCCCTTAACTCTGTCCAGTTTCCTCCAAACAGACTGTTCCAAAGCAATAAAAAAAAATTAAAAAAAATGGATTCCCTCCCTTCCCTCCCTCAAAATTCCCTCTATCTTGCTATTGGAGGAAACAGTTGTAAGAGTCTTGACAGAGATCCTCGATAGGCTACACCAGCTGTGTCTCTCATGATATTGGCTTTGATCCACAGTAAACTCCCTTGTGGTTTTAAGTTAAAACGTTGTAGACCAGAGGGTTATACTACAATGTAGGACAGTAACTAGCCTAAATAATCTGAAATAAATTTTTATGTTTTTAGAAAAGATAAACTTGAGCTTTGGAATTCTCTAATTGACTCAACGAACCAAAAAGACATATCTAAGTTTAGCTTTCTTTAAAATAATGAACCGTAAAATCAACAATTATTTCTGCCTATTTATCAAATTTAGCTGGCTAACTTATTGATGCTTCTATGTAATACACCCCTCTGAAAAGGTACCTTGGCAAGGAAAGGAACAACTGCAAATGCAATCACCAAGAGAGACAGGAAGTGATATCATCCTTAAGCAAGATGGCTGCCAGCTCTGTGAGTTACGATCAATCATGGGTCTAATGCTTTCACTAAGCCCAGTGTGCTTGGGTGTGTGTGTGTGTGTGTGTGTGTGTGTGTGTGTGTGTCTGCGTGTATGTGTGTCTGTGCGTGTGTGTTTGTGTGCGTGTATGTGTGTGTGTCTGTGCATGTGCGTGTGTGTTTGTGTGCGTGTGTGTTTGTGTGCGTGTATGTGTGTGTGTCTGTGCATGTGCGTGTGTTTGTGTGCGTGTCTGTGCGTGTGTGTGTTTACTACAGCATCTATAACAGGGTTTGGCTCGGTCAAGTCAACTACTGAACTCACCTCCTCTAAGCTTTGAATTGACAGAGGGGAGTTATTGAACCGGACATATTCCTGCCCCACCCTGTGTGTACAGCTAGCTATAGCACGGTGGCCCCTGAGGTACTGTAGTGTACTGTACAGTTGGCTAACGCTATACAGCTAGCTATAGCACGGTGACCCTGAGGTACTGTAGTATACTATAGCTAGCTGTATAGCGTTAGCCAACTGTACAGTACACTACAGTACCTCAGGGGTCACCGTGCTATAGCTAGCTGTATAGCGTTAGCCAACTGTACAGTACACTACAGTACCTCAGGGGCCACCGTGCTATAGCTAGCTGTATAACGTTAGCCAACTGTACAGTACACTACAGTACCTCAGGGGCCACCGTGCTATAGCTAGCTGTATAGCGTTAGCCAACTGTACAGTACACTACAGTACCTCAGGGGCCACCGTGCTATAGCTAGCTGTATAGCGTTAGCCAACTGTACATTACACTACAGTACCTCAGGGGCCACCGTGCTATAGCTAGCTGTATAACGTTAGCCAACTGTACAGTACACTACAGTACCTCAGGGGCCACCGTGCTATAGCTAGCTGTATAACGTTAGCCAACTGTACAGTACACTACAGTACCTCAGGGGCCACCGTGCTATAGCTAGCTGTACACACAGGGTGGGGCAGGAATATGTCCGGTTCAATAACTCCCCTCTGTCAATTCAAAGCTTAGAGGAGGTGAGTTCAGTAGTTGACTTGACCGAGCCAAACCCTGTTATAGATGCTGTAGTAAACACACACACACACACACACACACACACACAGACACAAACACAAAGACGCAGACAGACAGACAAACACACACACACACACAGACACAGACAAACACACACAGACACAAACACACACACACACACACACAGACAATCACACACACACACACACACACACACAAAAACACACACACACACACATATTTTTGTTTGCATTACTGCCTTATTCTAAAATTTGTTTAAATATTTTTTTCCCCTCATCAATCTACACACAATACCGCATAATGACAAAGCAAAAATGTTACTAATTTATGAAAATAAAAAACAGTACAACCTTATTTACATAAGTGTTCAGACACTTTGCTATGAGACTCAAAATTGCACTCAGGTGCATCCTGTTTCCATTGATCCTCCTTGAGATGTTTCTACAACTTGATTGGAGTCCACCTGTGGTAAATTAAATTCATTGGACATGATCTGGAAAGGCACACACCTGTCTATATAAGGTCCCACAGTTGACAGTGCATGTCAGAGCAAAAACCAAGCCATGAGGTCGAAGGAATTGTCTGTAGAGTGCCGAGACAGGATTGTGTCGAGGCACAGATCTGGGGAAGGGTACCAAAAAGTGGCTGTAGCATTGAAGGTCCACAAGAACACAGTGGCCTCTATCATTCTTAAATGGAAGAAGTTTGGAACCACCAAAACTCTTCCTAGAGCTGGCCGCCCGGCCAAACTGAGCAATCAGGGGAGAAGGGCCTTGGTCAGGGAGGTGACCAATAACCTGATGGTCATTCTGACAGAGCTCTAGAGTTCCTCTGTGGAGATGGGAGAACCTTCCAGAAGGACAACCACCTCTGCAGCACTCCACCAATCAGGCCTTTATGGTAAAGTGACCACACAAAGCCACTTCTCAGTAAAAGGCACAAGACAGCCAGCTTGGAGTCTGCCAAAAGGCACCTAAAGGACTCTCAGACCATGAGAAACAAGATTCTCTGGTCTGATGAAACCAAGATTGAACTCTTTGGCCTAAACGCCAAGCCCGGAGGAAACCTGGCACCATCCCTACGGTGATGCATGGTGGTGGCAGCATCCCTACGGTGAAGCATGGTGGTGGCAGCATCATGCTGTGGGGATGTTTTTCAGCGGCAGGGACTGGGAGACTAGTCAGGATTACCGCAAAGATGTAAGGAGTAAAGTACATAGAGATCCTTGATGAAAACCTACTCCAGACTGCTCAGGACCTGACTGGGGTGAAGGTTCACCTTCCAACAGGACAACGACCCTAAGCACACAGCCAAGACAATGCAGGAGTGGCTTCAGGACAAGTCTCTGAATGTCCTTGAGTGGCCCAGCCAGAGCCTTGACTTGAACCTGATCTAACATCTCTGGAGAGTCCTAAAAATAGCTGTGCAGTGACTCTTCCCATCCAACCTCACAGCGTTTGAGAGGATCTGCAGAGATGAAGGGGAGAAACTCCCCAAATACAGGTGTGCCAAGCTTGTAGCGTCATACCCTTAAAGACTCAAGGCTGTAGTCACTGACAAAGATTCTTCAACAAAGTACTGAGTAAAAGGTCCTGAATGCTTATGTAAATGCTATTTTTAACTTCTATATATTTCAACTGTGAATTTGTTACATTTTTATGAAAACCTCTTTTTACTTTGTCATTGTGTGTAGATTGATGAGGGGTTTAACATTTTATTTTGGCTGTTTGGCTGTTTAGCTGTTTGGGAGTTTGGGAGTTTGGCTGTTAGGTGTTTGGGAGTTTGGCTGTTTGGCTGTTTGGGAGTTTGGCTGTTTGGGAGTTTGGGAGTTTGGGAGTTTGGCTGTTTGGGAGTTTGGGTGTTTGGGTGTTTGGCAGTTTGGCAGTTTGGCAGTTTGGCAGTTTGGGAGTTTGGGAGTTTGGCTGTTTGGGAGTTTGGCTGTTTGGGAGTATGGCTATTTTGGCTGTTTGGGCGTTTGGGCGTTAGGGTGTTTGGGCGTTGGGGTGTTTGGGCGATTGGGTGTTTGGGCGTTTGGGTGTTGTGGTGTTAGTGTGTTGTGGTGTTTGGAGTTTGGCTGTTGGGGCGTTTGGGTGTTAGTGTGTTGTGGTGTTTGGGAGTTTGGCTGTTGGGGCATTTGGGTGATTGGGCGTTGGGGCGTTTATGTGTTGGGGCGTTTGGGTGTTGGGGTTTGGGTGTTGGGTGTTGGGGCGTTTGGGTGTTGGGGCGTTAGGGTGTTGGGGCGTTTGGGCGTTGGGGCGTTGGGGCGTTGGGGCGTTTGGCTGTTGGGGAGTTGGGGCGTTTGGGTGTTTGGCTGTTGGGGCATTTGGGCGTTGGTGCGTTGGGGCGTTTAGGTGTTTGGGTGTTTAGGTATTTGGGCGTTAGGGATACTCTAGATATTCAGATGTCAGATTCCCTCCTCTGTTAAACTCTGTTTGGTCAACAACAACAGATTCAATCCATGTTCGTTGTAGAGAGCTGACAACAATGTTCCCAAGTTGTTGGAGATTGCATTCCCTGTAAACTTGGGCTCAATCTGGGAATTACCTGTAAATATCAAACACTCTACTGGAGCTCCAGTTGATTATCTTGCTTGTGAAGAATGTCAGAACCTTCAAATCACTTTACATTGAGGAAGGAAAAGCCTGGAGAAAACCACACTGAGGAAGGGTAATGACAGCCTATGTCCTAAATAGTACACTTCTTTTGACCAAGGGCCCAGTTTGGGACACAAACAAAAGGTTTTAGCACTCAGTTAGCAGAGAAGCTATTCCTTCCCAAATCACAATCCCATTGGAATTATAATATAAACCACAATCTGAATATGAAGGATGTCTGGTTTGGTGAAAGTGTTCTTCCATATGAGTCATGTGCAGGATGATGATGATGATGCTGACTTCACAGGTCATTTCTATTGGTTAAGGTTATTATTATAGCAGCGGGGGCTGTGTCTCTGGCCAGAATCTCTCTTTCTCTCTCCTCCTCTCTCTTCTCTGTCTATCTCTCCCCCTCTCTCTCTCTCTCTCTCTCTCTCTCCTCTCCCCCTCTCTCTCTCTCTCTCTCTCTCTCTCCTCCCCCTCTCTCTTCTCTCTCTTCTCTGTCTATCTCTCCCCCCCCTCTCTCTCTCTCTCTCTCTCTCTCTCTCTCTCTCTCTCTCTCTCTCTCTCTCTCTCTCTCTCTCTGTCTCTCTCCTCTCTCTCTCTCTCTCTCTTCTCTCTCTCTCTGTCTGTCTCTCTCTTCCCCCCCTCTCTCTCTCCCCCCATCTCTCAATTTCATTCCATTCAAGTGGCTTTATTAGCATGGGAAACATATGTTAACTTTGCCAAAGCAAGTGAAGTCTGTCTGTCTGTCTGTCTGTCTGTGTCTCTCTCTCTCCACAGAGTAGTAGTCTGTCTGTCTGTCTGTCTGTCTGTCTGTCTGTCTGTCTGTCTGTCTGTCTGTGTCTCTCTCTCTCCACAGAGTAGTAGTCTGTCTGTCTGTCTGTCTGTGTCTCTCTCTCTCCACAGAGTAGTAGTCTGTCTGTCTGTCTGTCTGTCTGTCTGTCTGTGTCTCTCTCTCTCCACAGAGTAGTAGTCTGTCTGTCTGTCTGTCTGTGTCTCTCTCTCTCCACAGAGTAGTAGTCTGTCTGTCTGTCTGTCTGTCTGTCTGTCTGTCTGTCTGTGTCTCTCTCTCTCCACAGAGTAGTAGTCTGTCTGTCTGTCTGTGTCTCTCTCTCTCCACAGAGTAGTAGTCTGTCTGTCTGTCTGTCTGTCTGTCCGTCTGTCCGTCTGTCTGTCTGTCTGTCTGTCTGTCTGTGTCTTCTCTCCACAGAGTAGTAGTCTGTCTGTCTGTCTGTCTGTGTGGTTCTCTCTCCACAGAGTAGTAGTCTGTCTGTCTGTCTGTCTGTCTGTCTGTCTGTCTGTCTGTCTGTCTGTCTGTCTGTCTGTGTTTAACAGTGACTCTCTATCTCTCTTTCTATCACGGGCCACTACTGACGTAGCCTATTGGCTCACTGACAGACAGAGAGAGAGTCTGGCTCTATGAGCACCCAATGACCTTGTCAGGGATGTTAATGTGAAAGAAGGAAGAGAGTGTGGTTAAACAGTGACAGAGAGAGTGGTTTAACACTGACAGAGAGAGTGGTTTAACAGGGAGAGGAGGAGAGAGTGGTTTAACAGTGACAGGGAGAGTGGTTTAACAGAAACAGAGAGAGGAGAGAGTGGTTTAACAGTGACAGAGAGAGGAGGAGAGAGTGGTTTAACACTGACGGAGAGAGAGTGGTTTAGCAGTGGCAGGGAGAGGAGAGAGTGGTTTAACAGTGACAGAGCGAGAAGTAGAGAGTGGTTTAACAGTAACACAGAGAGAGTGAGGAGGGAGAGAGAGTGGTTTAACAGTGACAGAGAGGGGAGGAGAGAGTGGTTTAACAGTGACAGAGAGGGGAGGAGAGAGTGGTTTAACAGTGACAGAGAGAGGGGAGGAGAGAGTGGTTTAACAGTGACAGAGAGAGAAGTATAGAGTGGTTTAACAGTGACACAGAGAGAGTGGAGAAGAGAGTGGTTTAACAGTGACAGAGAGGGGAGGAGAGAGTGGTTTAACAGTGACAGAGAGTGAGAGGGAGGAGAGAGTGGTTTAACAGTGACAGAGAGAGAAGTATAGAGTGGTTTAACAGTGACACAGAGAGAGTGGAGAAGAGAGTGGTTTAACAGTGACAGAGAGGGGAGGAGAGAGTGGTTTAACAGTGACAGAGAGAGGGGAGGAGAGAGTGGTTTAACAGTGACAGAGAGAGGGGAGGAGAGAGTGGTTTAACAGTGACAGAGAGAGGGGAGGAGAGAGTGGTTTAACAGTGACAGAGAGGGGAGGAGAGAGTGGTTTAACAGTGACAGAGAGAGGGGAGGAGAGAGTGGTTTAACAGTGACAGAGAGAGAAGTATAGAGTGGTTTAACAGTGACACAGAGAGAGAGGAGAAGAGAGTGGTTTAACAGTGACAGAGAGGGGAGGAGAGAGTGGTTTAACAGTGACAGAGAGAGGGGAGAGAGAGTGGTTTAACAGTGACAGAGAGGGGAGGAGAGAGTGGTTTAACAGTGACAGAGAGGGGAGGAGAGAGTGGTTTAACAGTGACAGAGAGAGGGGAGGAGAGAGTGGTTTAACAGTGCTGCCACATCCCAGCCTCCACCTCAAACATCCAACCCGGCTAGCTGGAAGCCTCGCTCTCATTTAACATTTACATTAATCTCTCTTGAAAAGTCATTTGGCAGACGCTCTTATCCAGAGCTGACAAATTTACAAATTGGTGAATTCACCTTATGACATCCAGTGGAACAGCCACTTTACAATAGTGCATCTAAATCATTTAAGGGGGGGGTCACAAAAGAAGGATTACTTTATCCTATCCTAGGTATTCCTTAAAGAGGTGGGGTTTCAGGTGTCTCCGGAAGGTGGTGATTGACTCCGCTGTCCTGGCCCGTGATTGGGAGTTTGTTCCACCATTGGGGGGCCAGAGCTGAAATGAATGCAAATAAGCTCTCCTCACTCCCTCCATTTGAGTTTTGTTAATTTGATATGAAAACCCTTCATCTCTTTACTTAATAATCTCTCTCTGAAAAGCTTCAGGAAGGGGTTTCAGGAAACAACGTCCTCCATCTCTTCTTTTAACGCTGCTGTCTCAAATCAATTCCTGACAAATTCAAAGAAGGCAGATTTTGTTGAGGATGTGGAGTCCATATACAGTATCTACAACGACAAAAGTCGAAGTTGTCGATCATAGTCTGCTGTCTGAAAACTAATATTGTGATCTCAAATTTTTACCCCCCAAACACCATATAAAGAAATGAATAAATAAACAAACACAACTCCGCTCCGTCGATCATTGAATCAGAAATTCATCACAAAACACACTGATAATACTTTAATTGATTTACAGACTTTTTCATGGTAAGCCAACTTAATGGGATGACATGCCAGCAAACAAACGATGTGGTAATGCAGGAACAACCAGACACATTTATGTAATTGATTATCCCATGTATCAATAAGCACACAGCAAGAAAATGACCGTAAAAACGGTTAACCCCTGTGGATTGATGAGGAATTGAACAAAAAATTGTATGGTTGAGAGGGATGAGGTGAAATGAATGGCAAATAAGTCTGGCTGCACAACCGAATGGCAAACGTACTGTCTACAAATAGAGAAATGATGTGACTAAACTGAATAAAAAGAAGAATGAAGTACGCTATGAAATAAATGACATAAATGACATAAATAATTATTTTTTCATTGGCAAGATTTACATTTACACATGACATGCCAGACACAAGCCATGACAGACACATCCAAGTATACCGGACCAAATTATGATAGACAAGGAAGAGGTGAATAATAATGATTGTTGTCTAGCAACAATGACAAGCTTTACACCCCGTAGTCTGACAATCTGGATGGAGAATGACTGAGGATAATAGTGGACGATATTACCACTCCTATAATGTGCCACGTCTTCAATGAACACAGACTAGAGAGTGTGTCCTCAGTCCTGGAGGGAAGCTTGAGTCATTTAGCTTCCTAACAATAGTAAAGCCCCCTTTACTGGCTCAAATAGCCCACCAATCAACCTGTTACCAACCCTTAGTAAACTTCTGGGAAAAATGGTGTTTCACCAGATACAATGGTATTTTACAGTGAACAAATTGACAACACGCTTTATAGGGAAGGAATTTCAACAAGCACATCACTTATTGATGATAAAAAGATTGTGGGAGCTGTTTTGTTGTGAGTGTGGCCTTCAGTGTGGCCTTTAACATTATCGATCATAGTCTGCTGCTGGAAAAAACAGGAGGTGTATGTGTCATGGCTTTACACCCCCTGCTATAATGTGGATAAAGAGTTATCTGTCTAACAGAACACAGAGGGTGTTCTAGAATGTGTTATGGCTTTACACCCCTGCTATAATGTGGATAAAGAGTTACCTGTCTAACAGAACACAGAGGGTGTTCTAGAATGTGTTATGGCTTTACACCCCCTGCTATAATGTGGATAAAGAGTTACCTGTCTAACAGAACACAGAGGGTGTTCTAGAATGTGTTATGGCTTTACACCCCCTGCTATAATGTGGATAAAGAGTTACCTGTCTAACAGAACACAGAGGGTGTTCTAGAATGTGTTATGGCTTTACACCCCCTGCTATATTGTGGATAAAGAGTTACCTGTCTAACAGAACACAGAGGGTGTTCTAGAATGTGTTATGGCTTTACACCCCTGCTATAATGTGGATAAAGAGTTACCTGTCTAACAGAACACAGAGGGTGTTCTAGAATGTGTTATGGCTTTACACCCCCTGCTATAATGTGGATAAAGAGTTACCTGTCTAACAGAACACAGAGGGTGTTCTAGAATGTGTTATGGCTTTACACCCCCTGCTATATTGTGGATAAAGAGTTACCTGTCTAACAGAACACAGAGGGTGTTCTAGAATGTGTTATGGCTTTACACCCCCTGCTATATTGTGGATAAAGAGTTACCTGTCTAACAGAACACAGGGGTGTTCTAGAATGTGTTATGGCTTTACACCCCCTGCTATATTGTGGATAAAGAGTTACCTGTCTAACAGAACACAGGGGGTGTTCTAGAATGTGTTATGGCTTTACACCCCCTGCTATATTGTGGATAAAGAGTTACCTGTCTAACAGAACACAGAGGGTGTTCTAGATTGTGTTATGGCTTTACACCCCCTGCTATAATGTGGATAAAGAGTTACCTGTCTAACAGAACACAGGGGGTGTTCTAGAATGTGTTATGGCTTAACACCCCCTGCTATAATGTGGATGAAGACCTGTCTAACAGAACACAGAGGGTGTTCTAGAATGTGTTATGGCTTTACACCCCTGCTATAATGTGGATGAAGAGTTACCTGTCTAACAGAACACAGAGGGTGTTCTAGAATGTGTTATGGCTTTACACCCCCTGCTATAATGTGGATAAAGAGTTACCTGTCTAACAGAACACAGGGGGTGTTCTAGAATGTGTTATGGCTTTACACCCCCTGCTATAATGTGGATAAAGAGTTACCTGTCTAACAGAACACAGGGGGTGTTCTAGAATGTGTTATGGCTTTACACCCCCTGCTATAATGTGGATAAAGAGTTACCTGTCTAACAGAACACAGGGGGTGTTCTAGAATGTGTTATGGCTTTACACCCCCTGCTATATTGTGGATAAAGAGTTACCTGTCTTACAGAACACAGGGGTGTTCTTTAATGGAAGCCTCTCCAACATAATCCAGGTAGAATCAGGAATTCCCCAGGGCAGCTGTCTAGGCCCCATTACTTTTTTCAACCTTTACTAACGACATGCCACTGGCTTTGAGGAAAGCCAAAGTGTCTATGTATGTGGATGACTCAACACCATACACGTCAGCTACTATAGTGACTGAAATGACTGCAACACTTAACACCGAGCTGCAGTTAGTTTCAGAGTGGGTGACAAGGAATAATTTAGTGCTAAATATTTCAAAAACTAAAAGCATTGTATTTGGGACAAATCATTCACTAAACCCTAAATCTCAACTAAATATTGTAATAAATAACATGGAAATTGAGCCAGTTGAGGTGACTAAACTGCTCGGAGTAACCCTGGATTGTAAACTGTCATGGTCAAAACATATTGATACAACAGTGAGCTAAGATGGAGAGAAGTCTGTCCATAATAAAGTGCTGCTCTGCCTTCTTAACAACACTATCAACAAGGCAGGTCCTACAGGCCCTAGTTTCTACCTTCTTAACAACACTATCAACAAGGCAGGTCCTACAGGCCCTAGTTTCTACCTTCTTAACAACACTATCAACAAGGCAGGTCCTACAGGTCCTAGTTTCTACCTTCTTAACAACACTATCAACAAGGCAGGTCATACAGGCCATAGTTTCTACCTTCTTAACAACACTATCAACAAGGCAGATCCTACAGGCCCTAGTTTCTACCTTCTTAACAACACTATCAACAAGGCAGGTCCTACAGGCCCTAGTTTCTACCTTCTTAACAACACTATCAACAAGGCAGGTCCTACAGGCCCTAGTTTCTACCTTCTTAACAACACTACATAGTAGCTGCTGCCTTGGCAGGAACTAATGGGGATCCATATTAAATCCCAGGAAGAGTAGCTGCTGATTTGGCAGAAACTAATGGGGATCCATAATAAATACAAGTATACAGACACAAGATAGAACCATGGGGTTTGAAGAGTTCTAGGTTTGGAGTGAACGGCTCATAAGATTTCTCTTCTATATTTGATTTGACTCTGAAGTTGTGTAGTTTGCTCTAAATTAAACCTGAATTAAATCTGCAGTGTCCATGAAGAATCATTCTTTACCCCAACCTTACCTTACCAGTGTCCATGAAGAATCATTCTTTACCCCAACAATTACATTACCAGTGTCCATGAAGAATCATTCTTTACCCTTTATATTACCAGTGTCCATGAAGAATCATTCTTTACCTCTTCAGTACCAGTGTCCATGAAGAATCATTCTTTACCTCTTCAGTACCAGTGTCCATGAAGATTCATTCTTTACCCCAACCTTACATTACCAGTGTCCATGAAGAATCATTCTTTACCCCAACCTTACATTACCAGTGTCCATGAAGAATCATTCTTTACCCTTTATATTACCAGTGTCCATGAAGATTCATTCTTTACCCTTTATATTACCAGTGTCCATGAAGAATCATTCTTTACCCTTTATATTACCAGTGTCCATGGAGATTCATTCTTTACCCTTTATATTACCAGTGTCCATGGAGATTCATTCTCTACCCTTTATATTACCAGTGTCCATGAAGAATCATTCTTTACCCTTTATATTACCAGTGTCCATGAAGAATCATTATTTTCCTCTTCAGTACCAGTGTCCATGAAGATTCATTCTTTACCCTTTATATTTCCAGTGTCCCTGGCAAGGTTGGTAGACTTTAGAAAAGCAAATAACTAAATGTACTGAATAAGACTCGCATTCCTTTCAATCTTTTACCCAGAATTTAGCAGAGAAGCATGTTTAGTTTCTTTAGTAAAGAACCACCAGTCAGGAGGAGACAGCTCAAGCACCAGCTGTCAGAGCAGCTCACAGATTACTGCACCTGTACATAGCCCATCAATCATTTAGTCCAAACAACTACCTCATCCCCTACTGTATTTATTTATTCATTTTTGCTCCTTTGAACCCCATTATTTCTATCTCTACTTTGCACATTCTTCCACTGCAAATCAACCATTCCAGTGTTTTACTTGCTACTTTTCCACCATGGCCTTTTTTTGCCTTTACCTCCCTTATCTCACCTCACTTGTTCACATTGTATGTAGTTGTATGTAGACTTATTTTTTCTACTGTATTATTGACTGTATGTTTTGTTTATCCCATGTGTAACTCTGTGTTGTTGTTTGTGTCAAACTGTTTTGCTTTATCTTGGTCAGGTCGCAATTGTAAATGAGAACTTGTTCTCAACTACTCTACCTGGTTAAATAAAGGTGAAATAAAAATATTAAAAAATAAGTATGTGAAGAATCACAAGTCACACAGGACACAGACAGCTCAAGAGGTATGCTGAGATACGCAGAATTCTTTTCTTGTTGACTTTATTATAATCATTTTTTTTACATAGAATTAAGCATAATGATTATGGCTCTAGATTTCAGGAAAAAAGCTGTTTCAAACCTTTGTAAATAAATGACTTACTTTGTGCTCCCTTTTAAAATAACGGGCGCTTAACGGCCCCTGAATACAACGGATTCCTGTTCTATTCTATCTCTCTGTTATTTTAGCCTGCAGCGGCAGAGCCACACCAAGGGGATCTTTACATCTTGTTTTGATTGTTGCCGTTTACACCCGCCAGCATCTCCTCTCAGGCGAGAAATGGAGTTGAAAGATTAATTGAATCATTTCATCCTCTCTCTCTCTCTCTCTCTCTGTCATCCCTCTGCCGACCCTCATTCATGCCGTCAGTACTAAGTGTCCTAATCCTTTCATGAAAGTCTTCTCCTAGTTTGTTGGTTTGTCTCGCATGGCAGCACATTCCCCCCCCCCAGCCAACAGGACAAAACAGCTGTGTGTCTGACTGGTGGGGCGAGCTAACACTGTAGAAGTTCAACCCTCGTTGTCAAGTTAAAAGAGCATTCAGACTCCAATGCGTCGTGGTGAATTTGACGTGGTTTTGATAAATCAGTGAAGACATGAAGACGTGACTTGACTCTCTGACTCATCCCTATAGCTGATCAGAAGTGGGGTCATCTGTGACTGGGTACTACTAGGTCAGGACCTGATTTATACTATATTCTACTAACCACCAACAAATCCGTGGCCTTGTGGTTAGTGTCTGCCCTGAGATTGGAAGGTTGGAAGTCACACCAAAGACTGTAAAAATAGGACCCTATGCGTTTCTGTTTGGCACTCAACATTAAGGAGATAGATTGATGTACCTGGCTGCAGTGGTGTAAAGCACTCAAGTAAAACTTCTTTAGTCGTTTTTTGGGTGTTGGTATCTGTAATTTACTTTACTAGTTATATTTTTTGACAACTTTTACTTCACTACATTCCTAAAGAAAATATTATACTTTTTCCTCCATATATTTTCTTTGACACCCAAAAGTACTCGTAACATTTTAAATGCTTAGCAGGGCAGGAAAATAGTCAAATTCACGCACTTATCAAGAGAACATCCCTGGGCATCACTACTGCCTCTGATCTGGAGGACTCACTAAACAGAGAACATCCCTGGTCATCCCTACTGCCTCTGATCTGGAGGACTCACTAAACAGAGAACATCCCTGGTCATCCCTACTGCCTCTGATCTGGAGGATTCACTAAACAGAGAACATCCCTGGTCATCACTACTGCCTCTGATCTGGTGGACTCACTAAACAGAGAACATCCCTGGTCATCCCTACTGCCTCTGATCTGGTGGACTCACTAAACAGAGAACATCCCTGGTCATCCCTACTGCCTCTGATCTGGAGGAATCACTAAACAGAGAACATCCCTGGTCATCACTACTGCCTCTGATCTGGTGGACTCACTAAACAGAGAACATCCCTGGTCATCCCTACTGCCTCTGATCTGGTGGACTCACTAAACAGAGAACATCCCTGGTCATCCCTACTGCCTCTGATCTGGAGGACTCACTAAACAGAGAACATCCCTGGTCATCCCTACTGCCTCTGATCTGGTGGACTCACTAAACAGAGAACATCCCTGGTCATCTACTGCCTCTGATCTGGAGGACTCACTAAACAGAGAACATCCCTGGTTATCTACTGCCTCTGATCTGGAGGACTCACTAGCCTCTGATCTGGAGGACTCACTAAACAGAGAACATCCCTGGTCATCTCTACTGCCTCTGATCTGGTGGACTCACTAAACAGAGAACATCCCTGGTCATCCCTACTGTCTCTGATCTGGGGGACTCACTAAACAGAGAACATCCCTGGTCATCTACTGTCTCTGATCTGCAGGACTCACTAAACAGAGAACATCCCTGGTCATCCCTACTGCCTCTGATCTGGAGGACTCACTAAACAGAGAACATCCCTGGTCATCTCTACTGCCTCTGATCTGGTGGACTCACTAAACAGAGAACATCCTTGGTCATCTACTGCCTCTGATCTGGTGGACTCACTAAACAGAGAACATCCCTGGTCATCCCTACTGTCTCTGATCTGGGGGACTCACTAAACAGAGAACATCCCTGGTCATCTACTGTCTCTGATCTGCAGGACTCACTAAACAGAGAACATCCCTGGTCATCCCTACTGCCTCTGATCTGGAGGACTCACTAAACAGAGAACATCCCTGGTCATCTCTACTGCCTCTGATCTGGTGGACTCACTAAACAGAGAACATCCTTGGTCATCTACTGCCTCTGATCTGGTGGACTCACTAAACAGAGAACATCCCTGGTCATCCCTACTGTCTCTGATCTGGGGGACTCACTAAACAGAGAACATCCCTGGTCATCTACTGCCTCTGATCTGGTGGACTCACTAAACAGAGAACATCCCTGGTCATCCCTACTGCCTCTGATCTGGAGGACGCACTAAACAGAGAACATCCCTGGTCATCCCTACTGTCTCTGATCTGGAGGACTCACTAAACAGAGTACATCCCTGGTCATCCCGACTGCCTCTGATCTGGAGGACTCACTAAACAGAGAACATCCCTGGTCATCCCTACTGCCTCTGATCTGGCGGACTCACTAAACAGAGAACATCCCTGGTCATCCCTACTGCCTCTGATCTGGCGGACTCACTAAACACACATGCTTAGTTTGTAAATGATGTCTGAATATTGGAGTGTGCCCCTGGCTTTCCTTAAATAAATAAAAACATGAAAATGGTGCCATCTGGTTTGCTTAATATAAGGAATTTGAAATTTTTTATACTTTCACTTTTGATACTTAAGTATATTTTATACCAAATACTTTTAGACTTTTAACTCAAGTGGAATTTTACTTGTGTCATTTTCTATTAAGATATCGTGACTTTTACTCAAGTGTGACAGTTGGGTACTTTTTCCACCGCTGCCTGGCTGAATGTTTCGATAATGTATCATGTTTTGCAGCTAAACTCCTGTCCTAAGAACTACCTATCCCAAGAACTGCCTGTCCTAAGAACTGCCTGTCCTAAGGACTGCCTATCCCAAGAACTGCCTGTCCTAAGGACTGCCTATCCCAAGGACTGCCTGTCCTAAGGACTGCCTGTCCTAAGGACTGCCTGTCCTAAGGACTGCCTATCCCAAGAACTACCTGTCCTAAGGACTGTCTATCCCAAGAACTACCTGTCCTAAGGACTGCCTATCCCAAGAAATACCTGTCCTAAGGACTGCCTATCCCAAGAACTACCTGTCCTAAGGACTGTCTATCCCAAGAACTACCTGTCCTAAGGACTGCCTGTCCTAAGGACTGCCTATCCCAAGAACTACCTGTCCTAAAAACTGCCTGTCCTAAGGACTGCCTATCCCAAGAACTGCCTGTCCTAAGAACTACCTGTCCTAAGGACTGCCTATCCCAAGAACTACCTGTCCTAAGGACTGTCTATCCCAAGAACTACCTGTCCTAAGGACTGCCTGTCCTAAGGACTGCCTATCCCAAGAACTACCTGTCCTAAGGACTGCCTGGCCTCTCTTGATTCCCTCCACAGTGATCAGCCTGGTCTCAGACTAGACGTAACATAGTACATTTAAATCCGGGTCACTGAAATTAGTATGATATGGTACGTTTGGTATGGTTACATAAGACAGAAGGTAACTTAAGGAGGAAAAAAAACTAACAGTCTCTATATATACTTCCATCATTTTTTTCAGCTGGTACTGGGGGACCTTCAGACACGTACTGTGAGGCCCGTGGACATCCTAGAGCAAAACAACTGACATGTACTTGTTTACGAGACTCTCAGATTCCACATATTAGTGTGTAGCCCAAACTGTTGGGACGCTACAGACGTAAATTGGTAGATCGCCTGTACTGATTTCACATGAGACCAAAGATGCCTGTGGGTGTTGTAGAGCAAAACGGAGAACACCATTGTGATTGTGATGGTCTTGTCTTTCCATATAGGGGTCATAATAGCTATCTGGGCGGCAGGTAGCCTAGTGGTTAGAGTGTAGAGGCGACAGGGTAGCCTAGTGGTTAGAGTGTAGAGGTGACAGGGTAGCCTAGTGGTTAGAGTGTAGAGGCGGCAGGTAGCCTAGTGGTTAGAGTGTATAGGCGGCAGGTAGCCTAGTGGTTAGAGTGTAGAGGCGGCAGGTAGCCTAGTGGTTAGAGTGTAGAGGCGGCAGGTAGCCTAGTGGTTAGAGTGTTGGACTAGTAACCAGTAGGTAGCCTAGTGGTTAGAGTGTTGGTCCAGTAACCGAATGGTTGCAAGATCGAATCCCCGAGCTGACGAGGTACAAATCTGTCGTTCTGCCTCTGAACATGCAGTTAACCCACTGTTTCTAGGCCGTCATTGAAAATAATAATTTGTTTGTAACTAACTTGCCTAGTTAAATTAAGGTAAAAAATAATATTTGTCAACCAAACCGTTCGGACGCTACAGATGATTTTGTGGGAAGACTGTTATTCGGGATGTCTCGTGGTCTAAAAAACAAACACCACTCTAGCTCTGTGACCTTTCACCTCAGATGTGGAAATGCGACATCGGTGGAATGAGATGCATCCAATTCAAAACAGATACCCAGAGCCACTCTGGGCCCTTATGACAATTTCTGTGTTATTTTATGGCCCCTACCCCCATCAAAGTTGCCTATCCCTACTCTAGATTGTGCACTACCTTGGACCTGAGCCCTATTTGGGCCCTGGTTGAAATTAGTGCACTGTATGGTGATTTGGGTGTCCTTTTTGGATGCACGGTGTAAGTGTCTCCAGTCCCAGGTGCATGCAGTGAACTGTGAGATATCAGACAGGGATGGAATGGCCCAGCTGCAGTAAGCCAGCAGCGAGCCAGAGGCCCCTTCTCTTCCTGATGTTGAGAAGTTCACGTAGATTCCATGTGAGAACTCACTGTCCCATGCTGGTTCTTCGCTCTGCTGCGTCTCTTTGGACTGGGACCAAGTTCACTGGGAGGTCAGGGATAAAAGGAGAGAAGTCAATGGGTTGAACCCACATCGGAGCGCGATACTCCAGGATAGTTCCCTATGCACACATACAGACTGAAGAAATGACCTAAATTAAAGTGGCACTCCAGACTCCTTTTCACCTCATTTAACACCTGCTTTACTGAACAAGAGGCACATGTCAATAGGTGGTTCAGGTATGTCATGATATGGTGTGCGTGTGTGTGTGTGTGTGTGTGTGTGTGTGTGTGGGGGGTTCCTCTACTGTTTTCTATTGTTCCTCTGTTGTTCCTCTACTGTTTTCTATTGTTCCTCTGTTGTTCCTCTGCTGTTCCTCTACTGTTTTCTGCTGTTCCTCTGTTGTTCCTCTGTTGTTCCTCTACTGTTTTCTATTGTTCCTCCGTTGTTCCTCTGTTGTTCCTCTGTTGTTCCCCTGTTGTTCCTCTATTGTTCCTCTGTTGTTCCTCTGTTGTTCCTCTACTGTTTTCTGCTGTTCCTCTGTTGTTCCTCTGTTGTTCCTCTACTGTTTTCTATTGTTCCTCCGTTGTTCCTCTGTTGTTCCTCTGTTGTTCCTCTGTTGTTCCTCTACTGTTTTCTGTTGTTCCTCTGTTGTGCCTCTGTTGTGCCTCTGTTGTTCCTCTGTTGTGCCTCTGTTGTTCCTCTATTGTTCCTCTGTTTTTCCTCTGCTGTTCCTCTGTTGTTCCTCTGTTGTTCCTCTGTTGTTCCTCTGTTGTTATCTGTTGTTCCTCTGTTGTTCCTCTGTTGTTATCTGTTGTTCCTCTGTTGTGCCTCTGTTGTTCCTCTATTGTTCCTCTATTGTTCCTCTGTTGTTCCTCTGTTGTTCCTCTGTTGTTCCTCTGTTGTTCCTCTGCTGTTCCTCTGTTGTTCCTCTGTTTTTCCTCTGCTGTTCCTCTGTTGTTCCTCTACTGTTTTCTGTTGTTCCTCTGTTGTGCCTCTGTTGTTCCTCTATTGTTCCTCTGTTGTTCCTCTGTTGTTCCTCTGTTGTTCCTCTGTTTTTCCTCTGCTGTTCCTCTGTTGTTCCTCTGATGTTCCTCTGCTGTTCCTCTGCTGTTCCTCTGCTGTTCCTCTGCTGTTCCTCTGCTGTTCCTCTGTTGTTCCTCTGCTGTTCCTCTGCTGTTCCTCTGTTGTTCCTCTATTGTTCCTCTGTTGTTCCTCTGTTGTTCCTCTGTTGTTCCTCTGCTGTTCCTCTGCTGTTCCTCTGTTGTTCCTCTGTTGTTCCTCTGCTGTTCCTCTGTTGTTCCTCTGTTGTTATCTGTTGTTCCTCTGTTGTTCCTCTGTTGTTATCTGTTGTTCCTCTGTTGTTCCTCTGTTGTTCCCCTGTTGTTCCTCTATTGTTCCTCTGTTGTTCCTCTGATGTTCCTCTGATGTTCCTCTGCTGTTCCTCTGCTGTTCCTCTGTTGTTCCTCAGGCAAGAAGAGAGGCTGATGACATCACATATTTCTCCTTGAACTTTGCAGTTGTGTCTTAGTGTATGTACTTCACTATATTTATACTTGGGATATCGCTCTTCAACAGTTAAAATAAAATCTCTGGACTTCATCATTAGGCACACCTGCACCTCATCATTAGGGATGTACAGTTTAAGTCTGAAGTTTACATACATCTTAGCCAAATACATTTAAACTCAGTTTTTCACTATTCCTGACATTTAATCCTAGTAAAAATGCCCTGTCTTGCCCTGTCTTACGTCAGTTAGGATCACCACATTATTTTTAGAATGTGAAATGTCAGAATAATAGTAGTTTTTATTTCTTTCATCATGTTCCCAGTGGGACAGAAGTTTACATACACTCAATTATTATTTGGTAGCAGTGCTTTAAATTATTTAACTTGGGTCAAACGTTTCAGGTTGCCTTCCACAAGCTTCCCACAATAAGTTGGGTGAATTTTGGCCCATTCCTCCTGACAGAGCTGGCGTAACTGGGTCAGATTTGTAGGCCTCCTCGCTCGCACAAGCTTTTTCAGTTCTGACCACAAGTTTTCTATAGGATTGAGGTCAGGGCTTTGTGATGGCCACTCCAATACATTGACTTTGTTGTCCTTAAGCCATTTTGTCACAACTTTGTAAGTATGCTTGGGGTCATTATCCATTTGGAAGACTCATTTGCGACCAAGCATTAACTTTCTGACTGATGTCTTGAGATGTTGCTTCAACATATCCACATAATTGTCCTACCTCATGATGCCATCTACTTTGTGAAGTGCACCAGTCCCTCCTAAAGCAAAGCACCCCCACAACACAATGCTGCCACCCCCGTGCTTCACGGTTGGGATGGGGTTCTTCGGCTTGCAAGCCTCCCCCTTTTTTCTTCAAACATAACGATGGTCATTATGGCCAAACAGTTTTATTTTTTGTTTCATCAGACCAGAGGACATTTCTCAAAAAAGTATTATCTTTGTCCCCATGTGCAGGTCAAACCGTAGTCTGGCTTTTTTATGGCGGTTTTTAAGCAGTGGCTTCTTCCTTGCTGATCAATCTTTCAGGTTATGTCGATATAGGACACGTTTTACTGTGGATATAGATATGTTTGTACCTGTTTCCTCCAGCATCTTCACAAGGTCCTTTGCTGCTGTTCTGGGATTGATTTGCACTTTTCACACCAAAGTAAGTTCATCTCTAGGAGACAGAACACGTCTCCTTCCTGAGCGGTATGATGGCTGTGTGGTCCCATGGTGTTTATACTTGCATACTATTGTTTGTACAGATGAACGTGGTTCCTTTAGGTGTTTGGAAATTGCTCCCAAGGATGAACCAGACTTGTGTTGGTTTACAAGATTTTTTTCTGAGATCTTGGCTGATTTCTTTTGATTTCCCCATGATGTCAAGCAAAGAGGCACTGAGTTTGAAGGTAGGCCTTGAAATACATCCACAGGTCCACCTCCAATTGACTCAAATGATGTCAATTAGCCTATCAGAAGCTTCTAAAGCCATGACATACTTTTCTGGAATTTTCCAAGCTGTTTAATGGCACAGTCAACTTAGTGTATGTAAACTTCTTGCCTACTGGAATTGTGAAACAGTGAATCATAAGTGAAATAATCTGTCTGTAAACAATTGGTGGAGAAATTACTTGTGTCATGTACAAAGTTACCCGGAATGTCAAAACTATAATTAGTTGACTTTATGTGTACATTTATTTTGCAATGCTCGCACACGTGACGCGAGCGGTGTGGTCAGCATGTTGGGCCCACCTTCACCTCATCATTACACACACCTGGACCCCATCATTACCCACACCTGGTGCCCATCATTACACACACCTGGTCTCCATCCTTACACACACCTGGTCGCCATCATTACACACACCTGGCATTACACACACCTGGACCCCATCATTACACACACCTGGTCCCCATCATTACACACACCTGGTCCTCATCATTACCCACACCTGGACCCCATAATTACACATACCTGCTCCTCATCATTACACACCTGCTCCCCATCATTACACACACCTAGACCCCATAATTACACATACCTGGTCCTCATCATTACACACACATGCGCCTCATCATTACACACATCTGGACCCCATCATTAAACACTTGGACCCCATCATTATACACACCTGCTCCCCATCATTACACACACCTGGGCCCCATCATTACACACACCTGAACCTCATCATTACACACACCTGGTCCCCATCATTACACACACCTGTTCCTATATCCACTCTATGTTTGATCTTATTAAACTCACCAACTGCACCTGCTTCCAGACTCCCTGAACATCATCATTACCATGGTCCCCCTAACACTGTTCCTAACCTATGTTTATCCTAAAACTCACCTAACCCTATCCCTTACCCTAAGCCTAACCCTTACCCTAAACCTTACCCTAACCCTATCCCTTACCCTAAGCCTAACCATATCCCTTACCCTAACCCTAACCCTAACCCTAACTCTAACCCTTACCCTTACCTAACCCTTATCCTTACCCTACCTTTACCCTAACCATTACCCTAACCCTTACCCTAACCCTAAACCCCAGTGGGTGGGGTCTGGCTCCCCAGTGGGTGGGTCTGGCTCCCCAGTGGGTGTGTCTGGCTCCCCAGTGGGTGGGGTCTGGCTCCCCAGTGGGTGGGTCTGGCTCCCCAGTGGGTGTGTCTGGCTCCCCAGTGGGTGGGTCTGGCTCCCCAGTGGGTGGGTCTGGCTCCCCAGTGGGTGGGTCTGGCTCCCCAGTGGGTGGGTCTGGCTCCCCAGTGAGTGGGTCTGGCTCCCCAGTGGGTGTGTCTGGCTCCCCAGTGGGTGGGTCTGGCTCCCCAGTGGGTGGGTCTGGCTCCCCAGTGGGTGGGACTGGCTCCCCAGTGGGTGGGTCTGGCTCCCCAGTGGGTGGGTCTGGCTCCCCAGTGGGTGGGTCTGGCTCCCCAGTGGGTGGGTCTGGCTCCCCAGTGGGTGGGTCTGGCTCCCCAGTGGGTGGGTCTGGCTCCCCAGTGAGTGGGTCTGGCTCCCCAGTGGGTGGGACAAATGGCTGCACACCTGCACAGTTATGTGAAATCCATAGATTAGGACCTAATGAATTCATTGAAATTGACTGATTTCTTGAGCAGTAAATAAGGAAAATCTTGGAGATTATTGCATGTGGCATTTATATTTTTGTTCAGTATATATCGCAGTGTGTTTTGGGATAGCACTTCACGTCTGCAGCCTTGCTGACTCGGTCGACATGGTTATCTGAGAGTCTAATTAACCCCTAGAGCTAATTTACGCTGCTGGCTGAAGGTCTGGACGCCATGCTGAACCATGAGGATGAGGATGAGTTCTTCGACCTGCACATCGTCAAACATTTCGATGCAGAGGTGAGCTAACGGTCTTAAAGACACAAACTGGAGCTGAAACCGACTGAGGCTCTAACACCAGTAGTGACCTCCTGGTCCAAATCAACACCCCGTCTTTTCTTCAGACACTTGTCATAGATCTGAAAGGATCCGATGTGTAGGAACCGGTGCTACCGGCCCGGTGGGATCTCTGCCGAGCTGCTTATTCCTATCAGACCCCTTTTAAGGTGTATCACAAGTAACGAGGGGACGAGATGTTGAACCAGGCATGTATCATCCCCCTCCCCAGGTTGGTGCGGAGGCGGCGTGGGACTCTACGGTACATGACTGTCCCCAGTTGAGTCGCGGCGCGTCGGCTGACCTCCGAGTGTACCTGACAGTCAGGGTCGTAGTTCAGCTCTCACACCCTGCTAACATGCAGCTGGTCCTCAGAAAACGCATCTGTGTCAACCTAGCTGGACGACAGGTAGGAGTCACACACACTGGACGACAGGTAGGAGTCACACACACACTGGACAACAGGTAGGAGTCACACACACACTGGACGACAGGTAGGAGTCACACACACTGGACAACATGTAGGAGTCACACACACACTGGACGACAGGTAGGAGTCACACACACTGGACAACAGGTAGGAGTCACACACACACTGGACGACAGGTAGGAGTCACACACACTGGACACTAGGAGTCACACACACACACACTGGACGACAGGTAGGAGTCACACACACACACACTGGACACACACACACTGGACGACAGGTAGGAGTCACACACACACTGGACAACAGGTAGGAGTCACACACACACACACACACACTGGAGGTAGGAGTCACACACACACACACTGGACAACAGGTAGGAGTCACACACACACTGGACGACAGGTAGGAGTCACACACACACTGGACGACAGGTAGGAGTCACACACACACACTGGTAGGGAGTCACACACACACTGGACAACAGGTAGGAGTCACACACACACTGGACAACAGGTAGGAGTCACACACACTGGACAACACTGGACAACACTGGACAACAGGAGTCACACACACACACACTGGACAACAGGTAGGAGTCACACACACACACACTGGACGACAGGTAGGAGTCACACACACACTGGACAACAGGTAGGAGTCACACACACACTGGACAACAGGTAGGAGTCACACACACTGGACAACAGGTAGGAGTGGACACAGGTAGGAGTCACACACACACTGGACAACTGGACACTGGACAACAGGTAGGAGTCACACACACACACACTGGACAACAGGTAGGAGTCACACACACACACTGGACTGGACAACAGGTAGGTCACACACACACACTGGACACACACACACACTGGACAACAGGTAGGAGTCAACACACACACACTGGACAACAGGTAGGAGTCACACACACACTGGACAACAGGTAGGAGTCACACACACACACACTGGACAACAGGTAGGAGTCACACACACACTGGACACAGGTAGGAGTCACACACACACTGGACAACAGGTGAGACAACACTGGACAACAGGTAGGAGTACTGGACAACAGGTAGGAGTCACACACACACACACTGGACGACAGGTAGGAGTCACACACACACTGGACAACAGGTAGGAGTCACACACACACTGGACAACAGGTAGGA